>NC_140583.1:87180812-87475762 GCF_964204655.1 Triturus cristatus
CCACAACACCAACGACTGGCCTTTGTACACATCATGTATGAATGCAGCGTGGTTTTCACTTCTATGCTCGTTCAGTGGTGTGATGTTGGTGGGTTGTGTGACTTGTGCTCCTTGTTGGTGTGTTTCATTTTGGCCATTGTTAGTCTATATGTGTGTTGTACTTAATTGTGCATGTGTGCCATTCTGCCCATCTCCCCCCTCTCCCCACTCCCTGCTTCTTCCTCTTCCTAGTGCTGTTGTGTCTATAATTTTGTTGCTGCACACATAAATACATGTAAAGAATAAATTAGAATAGTTCCTTGATTCTTTTAGGTTTCAAAACTTCTCTATTGGTTTCTTTTTAATTTTCCATATGAACCTTTTTTTTAATATTCAACAACACATAGAGGTCAGAAGTGCAACGTATTCTATCAACACACTTTCTAGAACATTCTACAACACGTGCAGGTTAAAAGTTCATCAATTTTTTAAAACGTAACAATATTTTTTTGTAACATTTTCTTGAACATTTAATGACACGTGCAGGTTAAAAGTTCATGATTGTTTTAAGTTCGAACAGTGCCTTCCAAATGCAAGTAGCAGGTGTGGTTGAGCTGAGCAAATTTTATCCTATGATATGTACTCCACGTTGAACCTGCTTTTTCTTAACCAATCACAAAGATGCTTTTCCACAAAACTAATGTGCACCCTACTTTTAAAAAAGAATGCTTTTCATGATATCTTTAGAGATAAGTTATAGATAGGAATTAGCATTTAAAAAACCTTTGAAATTCACTGAAAAAAACCATAGGTTTCATGCACGTTATAGTTAGGAATTGGCATTTAAAAAACCTTAGAAATTCACTGAAAAAACCATAGGTTTCGGGGGTGTTATAGTTAGCTGGACATTTCCCTCGTACAAAACCCTAGAAATTCCCCTGTTATAGTTAGTTCAGCTATCTATAACTCGCGCCCCCGCAATGCACTGCTGATGACGTCACATATTACATCACTCATGACATGGTCAGTGACATCACTGATGACATCTCAAATTACATCACTGATGACATCACTGATGATGTCATCCATGTGATAAATTAGTGCATCTTCTCACACCCTAATATAACCTTTGATACACCGACTCAAAATTTCAGACGGCCATTTTGAAAACCATAGATACTCCAATACGAATAACTACATACCCACTCATTAACTCTTAGGTCTACCTACACCTCCACTCACTCACCTGTACAGTCACTCATTCTTACAGTCACTCCGTACAAGACTATCATATGCATTTATACACCTACATAGACACTCACATACCACCAATCATCCATAGAGGTACTCTCACACCTAGTCAGTCATGCAAATAATGAATCACACTTCCATTTACTCACCTATGCAGTTATACACACTCAAGTTCACTTACTCATAAAAATAGTACCACATTCTTACGCTCTTATACAATCATTGATACAAGCAAACGCTCATCCATACAGCCACTCTCACAATCACACACTCTCACATATACCCTCTTATATACTCTTACACGCATATACTGCCTTTCACATACGTAGTTAGTCACACATGTACCACTGAGATATACATTCAATCCCTAACACACCCATACATACAGTCACTCAATCATACAGTTCATCACAGATGCACTCTTAAAACCATGCACCCATAGACTCACCCACTCACACATCTATGCATAGAGTCATACACACCCTGCCCACACAAACACTCAGGCACCCATACAGATACTCAGACAACCAGTCAATAACCCATATAGACACTCATATAGCTATTTACAAAACCATGCAGCCACTTATACACCTAAACACAGACACATACAGACATTCACACAGTTTAGTCACTAGTCTGCAGTAAGATAGATTTAATGACTCACTTATAGAGTCAATTACACACCTAGAAAATCACCCATCCACACACTTGTACACCCACTCATTCTTCCACAGGCCTTTCACTATAAATATATAAAACATATTTAAACTTTACAGAAACACACAGTCACTGGATGACGTCATCAGTGATGTCATCAGTGATGTCACTGACCATGTCATGAGTGATGTAATATGTGACATCATCAGCAGTGCATTGCGGTGGCGTGAGTTATAGTTAGCTGAACTAACTATAACGGGGGAATTTCTAGGGTTTTGTACGAGGGAAATGTCCAGCTAACTATAACGCCCCTGAAACCTATGGTTTTTTCAGTAAATTTATAAGGTTTTTTAATTGCTCATTCCTAACTATAACGTGCCTGAAACCTATGGTTTTTTCAGTGAATATATATATATACCGATATCGATCAGGTTCAGCCTACTCGTCTGATACTAACATACAATGTACAGCATAAATCATTACGTAGGATTATCAACAAGAGTTGGCCGTTAGTTTGTAGTGACCCTGTCCTAGGGAAAGAAATGACAAAATCCCCCAGTATTGCATTTAGAAGAGCACGATCTATGAGTAGCTCTTTGGTCAAGAGCAGCCCAGAGGTCAGGCTGACAAACACTTGGCTTGGCAAGAGGAAGGGATTTATAAAATGTGCTATTTGTAAAGCTTGTAAATATGGTATGAGTACACAAACATACCAAACGCCATTTCAGCTCAATCCGGTGAAAATCACCAAAGCTCTAAACTGTAAAACGGAATATGCAATATATGTGCTGGAGTGCTCGTGTGGCCTGCGGTATGTTGGCAGTACTAAACTGCAGGTTCACAAGCAGGTGCTCCAGCACATTAGAGCCATCACTAACTGCGATGCTGCATACCCAGTGGCGAGGCACTTTAGGGAGTGCCATGAGAATAACTTGCCACATCTTAAATACTATGTTATTGACACGGTCTTGCCACTGAGAAGGGGTGGTAACCGTGAACGGCTATTACGCCAGATGGAAACAAGATATATACTCAAACTGGATAGCAAGGCACCCCTGGGGTTGAATGCTAGTGAGGATTTTTTTGCCTGTCTATAATATGAATTACTATTGGCAGATATCCGAATTCAGATTTACTGCTGCCTCTTGATTGAAGTTTTTTTTGTTTTTAATGAAACTGATGATTTTAATCCTGTGTATAAGTAGAGGGGAGTAATGACATCATATTCTCATTTCCTTTATGTATATGTTTACATACCTTATTCACGGCTGTGATAGGATGTAACAAGGCGCACTTTGCACAGCACATTTTGCAATTTACAATTTTCCCACATGAGAATGTCTGGGCCCACTGGGGCAGATAACCAAGAATTTTATGCATGTAATGAGCTCTTAATGTCGCAATACCTAGGTCATTGTTTCCTGGAACTGTTGATATTCATAATCGGTATTTATGCCTAGTAATTGAATTGATGACAACTAAGCTATATATGTTTGACGGTGTATCCCAGAAAGAGATTGGATTCGCTATTAAGCTGCCAACTCTATGAGGATAGATGATTTTAACCGATATAACATTTTAGCTGTGGATATTTTTAGCATTTTTAGGGTATTTTATCAATGCTATGATTTTATCCATGAGTATTTATATATTTATATTTGTATATATTTACTGAGTTCAGCTACAATTTGCACATTGTTCTGTATTACGCTGTTTTTGCACATATAAGGGAACACATTACATATGCGGGGACAATCTGTTTTCTATGTCCATGAATTACTGTGGGAGTGTCTCAAACACAAGGTTTTGCGCACTGGCACTTTAAAAGAAGAAAAAAACTCTCTGTTAGCATATCATGTGATCAAGGCCTCCGCGAGGCTGAAACGCGTAATGGCGATGGTGCAGGGCATTCGAAAATAAATCTTTGAACATGCACAAAAACCTGGGTCTATCTTCTATCTTCGTCTTTTGGAACGGATGTTGGTGACGGAGGAATGGAAATATATATATATATATATATATTCACTGAAAAAACCATAGGTTTCACACACGTTATAGTTAGGAATTAGCATTTAAAAAACCTTGCAAATTCACTGAAAAAACCATAGGTTTCACACATGTTATAGTTAGCGGAAATTTTACTGATAAAAAACCAGTGAAATTCCCCCGTTATAGTTAGTGTAGGCAACTATAACTCACGCGACCGCAATCCTCTGCTGATGCTAATACTGTATTTAGACACTTATTTGCCCATGTCTTCTTCCATACATTTTTAGCTATACATATATTTCAAATATTTTTTTTTCATAAAGACACATATGTCATCAGCAGAAGATTGCGGTCTCGTGAGTTATAGTTGCCTACACTAACTATAACGGGGGAATTTCACTGGTTTTTTATCAGTAAAATTTCCGCTAACTATAACATGTGTGAAACCTATGGTTTTTTCAGTGAATTTGCAAGGTTTTTTAAATGCTAATTCCTAACTATAATGTGTGTGAAACCTATGGTTTTTTCAGTGAATTTGTACGGTTTTTTAAATGCTAAGTTACTTTTACGCCATTCGTGGCGTGCGCGCCCACTTAACGCAGTTCGTTCCAGTAGGTAATATATATATATATATATATATTACCTACTGGCGGTCGCCAGTAGGTAGTTATAGTTAGGACCCCTTTTCCATAGGAAATCCGCAACATTCTATTTTGAATAACTTTGGCGCCGGTCGATGAATCCTCGCGAATTTCTCAAAATAGGTGGGGCGCTACGCTCCGCTCCTACCCTGAAAGTCTCGGGGGGATTCGTCAAGCGGGGGCTGAGATAAAAGGGGGGTCCCAAAACGCGTTTTTCCCATGCATTTTTCCATAGGACCTTTAGACAGGGCTACAGCCCGAACGGCTGAACAGAATTACTAGAAATTTGGTAGAGAGGTAGTCCCTAGGTCAAGGAAGTGCCTTTTGTAGGTTTGGTGTAAATCTGTTCAGTAGATTCTGAGAAAATAGCCTTTAAATCAATATATATATCTGAGCCAGCTTACGGTACGCGTACCGTAAGCTTACCGTACGCGTACGGTGGCGTGCGCGAGCGCGATTCTGATTGGCTGTTAGATCTTAGTAAACATTCGAATCGGCCGAAACCAGGAAGCGGCGGCCGCCATTTTGTGTGTTTCACTCAGAAAAAAAAAGAGTGAAAACAAGAAAAGGGGGCAAGGAGGAGAGTTACAGACCCCCTTACATTTGTGAGGGGGTCAAAGAAGGACTGTAAAGTTCAAAGAAAACATTTATTGATTTTTAAAAAAATCACGGGGTACGCGTACGGTAAGCTTACGGTAAGCGTACGGAAGAAAAAAGAA
Organism: Triturus cristatus; assembly: GCF_964204655.1. Classification (NCBI taxonomy): domain Eukaryota; kingdom Metazoa; phylum Chordata; class Amphibia; order Caudata; family Salamandridae; genus Triturus; species Triturus cristatus. The sequence goes on from NC_140583.1 coordinate 87,186,049, forward strand.
ATTAAAAAAGAAATGAAATGCAGATTTAAGAGTTTAGATATTAGGGAGCACTAAAAAGAGCCGTTGTGTTTATGAAGTCATTTTTTTAGTGGTACCTACAAGTAAGTACCGATGCAGAGTCTAAGGTTCAAGAGGAAGACTCTGTTCCCTTCATCATTGAAGTGCACACCATCTCCTCTATAAATGTCTTGCATGTCATAACGCAAGTTGTTGTGGTAAATGGCACCCATACCATAGTCACGGAGGAAAGCAGAAACAGATTTGTTGACGTGCTTTCTTGCTTTGTCAATCTGCGGACAGAAATGATTGGACCAGTTCCATTTTTGCCTTTGGCATATGTTGGAAAACACAAAGGCAGTTTTAGGGAAAAGTGAAAACAGTTGTGCAAAGGTGTCCTTCATAAGCATTTCCAGACCTACCCCAGTCAAAGTGCCTAGGTCATTGCCACCACAGTGCACTATTATGAGGTCAGGGTGTTGGATTTGCATGAAGGATTTCACCAATGGCATCAATTGGTGCCACTTTAACCCTCTCTGACCAATCCATTTAATGTCTACATTTGGCAAAGCAAGGTCTCTCACCATACCTGTTTTCTCTGCAAACTTTTCACTCCAGAAGACATAGCTGTGCCCTACAATCCACACTGTGAACATCTTCAAAGGAGAACTGGATGCACTCAGGAGGTGTCTTTCAGTAGAATGGCAATATGAAAAGAAAGACAGTTTGGAAATGGAGGCATACATATTTTTTTCAAAACAAAAAGAACTGATTGGCTGTTTCATACCATTCTAGAATAAAAACTAGGCTGTATGTGTAAATTAATAGAAGCATGTTTTGTATTGGTACAAAAAAATGTGTTACCAAAGAACAGTACTATGGATTTGCTGTTAGGTTTGAAAAGTCAAGCACTCTTGCTCTGTGGAATTGAAACATTGTGTGGCGAACTTCTGACCTAACTCCACACAGCAGTGTTCCATGAGCTGTTGCTATGGTAGCAGGCAGAAGTCAAGTTGGGGGAAGGGTACTAGGCAGAAGTCAAGTTGGGGGCAGGGTACTTTTGGAAAAGGGTTGGTTTTCAACCAATAGAAATGTGTGATTACATTTGAAAAAAAGGGGGAAGCACTGAGATTTGAAACTTACATGTATATGTGTGGAAAAATAGAGGGAAAGTTTGCCATTATCTGGTTCTGCTGAGAGGAGAGAGGTGTACAGCTCTGAGATCCTGGCTCTGCTAATCTGCTGTTTGAGTGCCACATTTCTTTCACAACTAACTAATTTTAAAGGTGGGGTTAGAGTTTGAGAGGAGATGTATATGGTAAATTAAGAAATGAATAATAGAAATGGAAATCCTTTTGTTGAAGTTGCGTTTATCATTTTCTGTTTTGGGAGAAATTTAAATGTGAGGAACATGTAAAATAATATGGACTATGTTTTCACGATAAATTAAGGTGTACTGGAAAAAAAAGAATAGTTTAAGGGTTTGAGGTTGGACTCAGTAATGCAAATACATTCAGCATCACTAAGGCTGGTTGCCCTTGCTGGAATGTAGGCAGCCACCCAGGTTACACATGGTGGTGGTCTGAAAAAGCAGTTTGGACATGTGCATTTAAAAAAATCAAAAAAGTGGATTCATAATGTGTCAGTCTGTAAAAGTGATTTTCACTTGCCAAAAAAAAAGAGCAGTAAGTGTGCTTTCAAATTGGCAAAGAAATTTCGTTTTGGGACTAATGTGAAAACATGACTCTGTGTGGAAATAGGAATTACAGGCAGAGATTTATTGCGTTTTTCTCTGGTGATTTCACAGTTGCATTAGTAGGAAAAAGGGGGAGCGATTTTTTGGGGGAAGAAGCAGACTCTTAGCACACACCCAGCTGCTTGCCATGTATAATCATGCACAGTATTTACAAGCGAGTGGGGTTTTCAGGTTTCAGTCTGTAATGCAAATACATTCAGCATCACTAAGGCTGGTTGCCCTTGCTGGAATGTAGGCAGCCACCCAGGTTACACATGGTGGTGGTCTGAAAAAGCAGTTTGGACATGGGCTTTTTAAAAAAACTGAAAAGTGGTTTCATAATGTGTCAGTCTGTAAAAGTGATTTTAACTTGCCAAAAAAAAAGAGCAGTAAGTGTGCATTCAAATTGGCAAAGAAATTTCGTTTTGGGACTAATGTGAAAACATGACTGTGTGGAAATAGGAATTACAGGCAGAGATTTAATGCGTTTTGCTCTGGTGATTTCACAGTTGCATTAGGAGGAAAAAGGGGGAGCGATTTTTTGGGGGAAGAAGCAGACTCTTAGCACACACCCAGCTGCTTGCAATGTATAATCATGCACAGTATTTACAAGCGAGTGGGGTTTTCAGGTTTCAGTCTGTAATGCAAATACATTCAGCATCACTAAGGCTGGTTGCCCTTGCTGGATTGTAGGCAGCCACCCAGGTTACACATGGTGGTGGTCTGAAAAAGCAGTTTGGACATGTGCATTTAAAAAAATCTGAAAAGTGGATTCATAATGTGTCAGTCTGTAAAAGTGATTTTCACTTGCCAAAAAAAAAGAGCAGTAAGTGTGCTTTCAAATTGGCAAAGAAATTTCGTTTTGGGACTAATGTGAAAACATGACTCTGTGTGGAAATAGGAATTACAGGCAGAGATTTATTGCGTTTTGCTCTGGTGATTTCACAGTTGCATTAGTAGGAAAAAGGGGGAGCGATTTTTTGGTGCAGAAGCAGACTCTTAGCACACACCCAGCTGCTTGCCATGTATAATCATGCACAGTATTTACAAGCGAGTGGGGTTTTCAGGTTTCAGTCTGTAATGCAAATACATTCAGCATCACTAAGGCTGGTTGCCCTTGCTGGAATGTAGGCAGCCACCCAGGTTACACATGGTGGTGGTCTGAAAAAGCAGTCTGGACATGGGCTTTTTAAAAAAACTGAAAAGTGGTTTCATAATGTGTCAGTCTGTAAAAGTGATTTTCACTTGCCAAAAAAAAAGAGTAGTAAGTGTGCATTCAAATTGGCAAAGAAATTTCGTTTTGGGACTAATGTGAAAACATGACTCTGTGTGCAAATAGGAATTACAGGCAGAGATTTATTGCGTTTTGCTCTGGTGATTTCACAGTTGCATTAGTAGGAAAAAGGGGGAGCGATTTTTTGGTGCAGAAGCAGACTCTTAGCACACACCCAGCTGCTTGCCATGTATAATCATGCACAGTATTTACAAGCGAGTGGGGTTTTCAGGTTTCAGTCTGTAATGCAAATACATTCAGCATCACTAAGGCTGGTTGCCCTTGAAGGAGTGTAGGCAGTCACTGAGGATACACATGGTGGTGGTCTGAAAAAGCAGTCTGGTCATGGGCTTTTTAAAAAAACTGAAAAGTGGTTTCATAATGTGTTAGTCTGTAAAAGTGATTTTAACTTGCGAAAAAAAAAGAGCAGTAAGTGTGCATTCAAATTGGCAAAGAAATGTCGTTTTGGGACTAATGTGAAAACATGACTCTGTGTGGAAATAGGAATTACAGGCAGAGATTTATTGCGTTTTTCTCTGGTGATTTCACAGTTGCATTAGTAGGAAAAAGGGGGAGCGATTTTTTGGGGGAAGAAGCAGACTCTTAGCACACACCCAGCTCCTTTCCATGTATAATCATGCACAGTATTTAGAAGCGAGTGGGGTTTTCAGGTTTCAGTCTGTAATGCAAATACATTCAGCATCACTAAGGCTGGTTGCCCTTGCTGGAGTGTAGGTAGTCACCGAGGATACACATGGTGGTGGTCTGAAAAAGCAGTCTGGACATGGGCTTTTTAAAAAAACTGAAAAGTGGTTTCATAATGTGTCAGTCTGTAAAAGTGATTTTCACTTGCCAAAAAAAAAGAGTAGTAAGTGTGCATTCAAATTGGCAAAGAAATTTCGTTTTGGGACTAATGTGAAAACATGACTCTGTGTGCAAATAGGAATTACAGGCAGAGATTTATTGCGTTTTGCTCTGGTGATTTCACAGTTGCATTAGTAGGAAAAAGGGGGAGCGATTTTTTTGGTGCAGAAGCAGACTCTTAGCACACACCCAGCTCCTTTCCATGTATAATCATGCACAGTATTTAGAAGCGAGTGGGGTTTTGAGGTTTCAGTCTGTAATGCAAATACATTCAGCATCACTAAGGCTGGTTGCCCTTGCTGGAGTGTAGCAGTCTGGACATGGGCTTTTTAAAAAATCTGAAAAGTGGTTTCATAATGTGACAGTCTGTAAAAGTGATTTTCACTTGCCAAAAAAAAAGAGCAGTAAGTGTGCATTCAAATTGGCAAAGAAATTTCGTTTTGTGACTATTGTGAAAAGAAATGTAGTAATATATTTAAATAAAATAAAGGAATTTTTTTTTTAGTTTTTTTCAGGTATTGCTGAAGAGCAGTGAACAAAATTTAAGATGCCTACAAAATCCAGAGTTCAAAAAACGCTAAAAAAAAAACCTATATTTGAAGACAACTAGAGGACCAAAGTTAGTAGAAGATGCTGATGTTGGGAAACAGAAAAAATCTTCTGGTAAGCACAAAAAACAATTTCTTAAAAATATATTCAAAAGAATGAAAAATGTACAAAATGTCTGTACTCGAAAGGATGTTTTTAAAAAAAAAGGAGAGGAAAAATTTGACAATTTAGTTAATGCAAATATACCTTCAGCAACTGAAAAGATTTATATAAATAGAAAAACAGCGTTTAAAGAGATACGTAGAAAAATGTTTCAGAGAAGAGTTATGTCTAATTTGATGAAGGATGTGAAGAAATATAAGAAAAAGACAAAGTTTTATAAAAGAAAAAAAGAAATAGAAGCCATTGCAGCAAAGGCATTAGAATTAAAAAGGAAACTATTCATATTAATTTTGAATAGGATGCGTACATTAGACAAAATGGTTAATGTACTGAAATCACATAGCAAAAGGAAAAGAGTAGTGAACAGAACAAACTTTTGTAAAGTGTTTTTAGGCAAGTGGATGCATAGTTCAAGTAGTGAACCTTTTTTTAATGAAGAGAGCTATTTTCAAAGTAATAGTTTGCTGCATGCAGTTGACACCAGAGGTCGTTCATACGAAGTAAAAAATCGTTGCATAATGGAGAAGGAGATAATGGTTCCAAGAGATGAGGTACAAGTGATGGCAGATGAGGCAATGGGGAGACGTCCTAAAGCCCCAGTGTACACTTGGAATTGTAGTAGTATTTGCACTGTGCGTCAGGAATCTATTGACAAATTTCGAGAGTTTCTAAGAGAATATAGTAAAAAAAGTATAAAACAGAAGATTAAGGTGCTTCAAAGTCTGGATCCATGCAGAGTGAGAGAGAATACTGGTTTGCAGGGTCATTCTCTGGCTTGTCTATCTAGAAAAGTGTGCAATAGTGTTTTCCATCATTTTAGGATGCTGGCTGTTCATCATACTGAAATGAGAAAGTTTGTGAGACGGTTGTATTTTGCTAAAAGTCCAGCAATAAAGTTAAATGAATTGAATAGGGCTCTGTTCCGAGGAACGGTATCAGATGTAGAGAAGGTTGTTGATGAAATTCAGTTTTGTTACTTTGGTCCTGAACAAAACAGTGCAGAGAAGGACACACTAAATGAGGAAGAAGTGGAAGAGAATGTACAACCATTTGTAAGTAAGACATTTAATGATCACATAACAAAATTTGAAAAAATCTCTAATGAAAGACCAAATATTACTTGTATTTGTTGCCGCAGAACTCATTATAGAAAACAAACCAGGTATGTTGATCTGTACAGAAAGAGTGAAAATGAAGATAATTATAAGTGGAAGGATTTTGCCACATATATATTTCTTGAAAATTGTTTTGAATTGGGTGAAGTTCAGCGTATTTGTAAATACTGTTACAACAAGTTAGAAGAAAATAGAATGCCGACCAGAGCTGTACATAATAATTTAGAATTGGACGCTATTCCTGCTGAACTTTCTGAATTAAATACTTATGAGTCTATACTTATTCAATGTGTTCATCCGTTCCAGACCATAGTACGTATGGAGCCCAAAACTGGTAAATTACCTCCTTCTGATTTACTGAGAGGTTTAAAAGGTAGAGTGGTGTATTTGCCCTTGGATTTGAAAAAAAATATGGAAACTATTGATGCGGATACTTTGGAAACTGAACCATTAGTTATTCTGGTTAATGGTGTACCTACAAAGAATAAGAAGATTTGGCAGGAGCTGGTAGATGTACGGAAAGTACAAAGAGCAAATTTGTGTTTGAAAAGGAATAACAAATGGTATGAATCAATTTAAAGGAAGAAGAAGAAGAAGAAGATTTACAAGAAGACACAGAAACACCAACTGGACAAATTGAAAAAGTGGACAAGTCAAAGGAAGAAGAAATTTATGAACATTTTAGCATACATCCTCTTCATTCAAAAGAAGTTATGGGAGACAATATTGATCTCTTTCAGATGAAGAAAGCAAAAGGGACTCCCATGAGTGTATGGGAGGAGAGCTTGGAAGCTCGATGTTTTCCCCAGCTGTTTCCTAAAGGAAAAGGAGGACGATACGATGAACGTCCAGAACAGATTCCAGCTTCTGAGTATCGGACTACAAGACTATATGCTGAAGATCCCAGATTTCGACAAAGTATTCCTTATTTGTTCCATCTTTTATTTGAAAGCGACTTGTCTGCACTGTCTTATGCAGTAAATCACATTTTAAAAAGTGGAGTACATTTACAAAATGTGTCTGCTAAGGATTTTATGGCGAAAGTGCAGCACCGAGATGATCATTTGGAAACACAACTGATCAATCTGATGGCTTGTCAGCGTGGGACAAATGAATATTGGTACCGACGCCATGGTGAATTAAAATGCATGTTACGGAATTTAGGAACTCCAACATGGTTCCTTACCCTAAGCTGTGCCGAGTACGCTTGGGATGATTTACTGGATTTTCTACGAGAGGCAAATTCAAACATTAAAAACATCGAATACAAGACAGCAGGAGAACTGTGCTCATTGGATCCGGTTAATGTTTGCAGATATTTCAATCATAGATTTGAGGCTATGATGTCCTTCATCTGCAATAAAAAAAATCCACCTCTTGGAGAAGTAGTGGATTTCTTTTGGAGAAAAGAGTACCAGGCAAGAGGTGCTCCTCATATTCATATGCTGTTGTGGATCAAGGATGCCCCAAAGTTTGGAACAGATACTGATGAAGCAGTGTTATCTTACATTGAAGAATATGCAACATGTGCTATACCAAAAAGCACAGAAGAGAAAAAGTTAAAGGAGCAAATTTTACGTTTCCAAAGTCATCGGTGTGGAAAATACTGTCGACGGAAATACAAGAGCAAAGAAAAATACTACACTAAATGTCGATTTGGATTTCCTAGACCTGTTCTTTCAAATGGAAGAGTTAACAGTTTTATGTCAGCTGTGAGACATACTATCACAAGAAAATCACCTAAGAATACCTACAACCTTAAAAGAAAAGAAGAATCAAAAAATATAAATGACTACAACCCAGTCATTTTATCCATGTGGAACGCAAACATGGATATACAGTATGTAGCTGACAATTCCATTGCTGTTGCTCGATATGTAACGTCTTACATTACGAAATCAGAAAAAACAGAATTGAAGGAAATGTGGGAAGAGATTTCTCACGAGAAGACTGTCAGTAAGAAGCTGTACAGTTTCAGTTTGAAGATGTTATCGCATCGAGAAATTGGATCCTACGAATGTTCAGATAGGTTATCTTCTGCAAGTCTCTACTCGAAGTCAAGAAGAATAATTTGGGCAAGTTTAGGCCTTGCAGCAATGAGAAATCGGGTACTGAAATCTGTAGGAGAAATTGAATATTTGGCCGAGAATGACCCAGAAAGTACAGATATTTTGAAATCAAACATGTTGGACACTTATTATCCCAAGAGAAGTCAACATCTGGAGAACATGTGTCTCTATGAAGTGCTGCAGAACTACATTTATTCACGGAAAGCCGCAGAAGACATCAACAATGGAAAATATAAAGTCGTTGGTGAAGAAGGATGTTTGGTGAAGCAAACAAAAGGAAGTTTGATAAATCACAGGAAGCTGAGTTGCGACACTACTGACAAGAAGGAATTTTACTACTTGGCTCTTTTACAGTTGTTTAAACCATGGCGTACAGAGGATGAACTACTGGGAGAATTTCAAAGCTATGAAGATTCTTTTAATGCTTGCAAAGACAGCATACAATGCAGTACATTCTCAACTTATCTGCAAATGTTAAATGAAGAAATTGAACAGGAAACTACAATTGCAGCAGAAATAGCTAGAGACAGTTCTCAGGACAGCCAAAGTTCAGGAACACTCAGTCAAGATCCCCTAGGACAACCAATCGTTGAAAATGAAGCATCAATAGCCATGAATGAAGTGGAAACGGCTATGAATCAAGCTCAAGAAGAATTTATAGACTTAGAAAATTTGGAAAGACAACTGAATCAAGAGCAGCAACAAATTTATGAAGAGATCAAAAACAAAATTGATCACGGATTTCTACATGAAAAAAAAGAGTGCTCATGCACATCATTTCATCCAATCAGGATGTATGTAAGCGGACAAGCTGGAACTGGAAAAAGTTTCCTTATAAAAGTCATCAGAAGCTACCTACAGCAAAAAACAGATTCTACTTTGTCTTGTGTGGTTACTGCTCCAACTGGGTTAGCAGCATATAACATAAAAGGAATCACTTTACATCGTTTGCTAATGTTACCAGTGGAGCATGAGAACAAAATACAATACAACAAGCTAACTGGAGAAGCATCCTTGGAAGTTTCAAGAATATTGAAGAAGAAGCAAGTTCTCATTATTGATGAGGTGAGCATGGTATCAAACTTAATGCTTGCCTTTGTGCATTTAAGAATGCAGCAAATTTTGAAGACAGACTATGACATGTTATTTGGTGGAAAACACGTCATAGTTTTTGGAGATCTTTTGCAACTTACTCCAGTTAAAGGACAACCAGTGTTTAATACTGTCACACATGAAGACACGAAGAAGTCATTAGGAAGCATCGGAAATACAAATATTTGGTCCTTCTTTGAGTACAAGGAACTTACTACTAATATGAGGCAAGCAAGCGATGAAGAATATGTAAGTATTCTGAAAGATATCAGAATTGGACTACTCACAGAAGTTGGCAAAAAAGCATTACAGAGTCGGCTGCTACATAATTTATTTCCAAAGGAAGAAATAGTTGCAGAGAAAATATACAAGAATATTGCAGAAAACAAAAGTGTCATCTGCTTAATGCCAACTCTACGTGAATGCTCAATATTTAATGAGGAGCTTTTGAAATTGGAAAAGGAAGAGATCAGGAAATTGGAAGCAGTGGACAAAATTGAGGATGGAAGAATTACTGTCACAGTAACAGGCAAATTGAAAAATAAATTGGACTCACTAGAGAAGAACATCTCCAAAACAGCTGGATTAGAAAAAAATCTATATGTTTGCATGAACTGTAGAGTATTTTTAAGAAGAAATTTGGATGTTGAAAAAGGTTTAGTTAATGGAGCTATGGGAAGAGTTGTGGGTTTTATTAATTATCAGAAAAAAGATGGAATTGAATGTTTAAAAATAAAATTTGATCAGATAGAAGAAGTTAAAGATATTTGTCGTTGTACAGTTCGTTTCATACTTGTGAAAGACTTATATGTACGTAGGAAGCAGTTTCCGTTTTCTCTAGCATATGCTGTAACTATTCACAAGTCTCAAGCATTGACTGTAGATTGTGCATTTGTGAACATTGGTTCAACTGTGTTCAAAGAAGGTATGGCATATGTTGCTTTGTCACGAGTGAAAACATTATCAGGTTTATTCATGATAGACTTTGATGATTCAAAAGTTAGTGCTGATACAAACTGTGTAAAGGAGTATAATAGATTAAGAAGAAGCTATGCTCCTCATTTAGGTCAGTATCCTGTGTTGGAGAAACGTGTAGTTTCTCGTAAAAGAAAAAATGAGAATATCTGTAATGAAGATGTAGAGAAGAGGAAAAAAAAGAGGAGTGATGTAATTGCAAGCAAAAAGAAAAAGGAAAATGAAGAACAGGTTGTAGGATGTCATTTTGAAAATAGCTCTGGTGTCAACTGCTACGCAAATGTAGTGCTGAATGTTGCATTTTATCTGGAAAGTTTGCAAGAGCAGATAATAGTAAATCAGGGAAAAAGATTCTGTTCTGAGCTGAGTCTCCTTTTTCAAAAGCTGAGTAAAGATAAAACTCAAATAGAAAGTGCTACTGAAATTAGAAAACTTTTAGATATATGTTCAGGACGAACACAGTTTTCTCAAAATGAACAGCAAGATGCACACGAATTTTTGATGTATTTTCTTCAGGTACTGGAAGAAGAAGGGGTTCCCATTGCAAATTTATTTGGTCTCTCTTATAAATGGGAACATAGTTGTGAAAACTGTTATAATATATGTGGCTCTAATGTTGATAATGAAAGGTTTATTTATTTGACATTGCCAGAGAGTAAAACAGTCACTTTTGCAAAATTAGTTAAAGATGCTAATCATAGCATGAAATGCGGTGAGTGTAAATCTGACATGTTTTCAACATTAATTTTAAAGGAATACGGACAGTATGTAATTTTAATGATGCAACGATGTAGAGCTGATGGTTCAAAATTGGATACTTTAATAAAGAAGTTTACAGGACAGCAATTATCAATTTCAGGAAAAACTTTTGTAACTTTTGCAATAATTTTCCATGATGGACCTACTGTTACTTCTGGACATTACACAGTTTATCTTAAATGTGAAAAAGGCTGGACACTGTGTAATGATTCCCAATTGATTTTCAAACAACGTTTGCCTTTTGATTTAGCAAATTCCTATCTAATCTTCCTGAAACCTAAATTTTAGAGAGATTTGGCAAGATCTGGACAAAATAATTTTACCATTTTACTGGATTACCATTGGAATTTTGTAAAAAAAAGATTTTTTAAATTATCATTTGGCCTAATGGAAAGATAACCAATTGTAATGTGGACTTTTTTAATTTTTAATGAAACTTTCAAAAACCAATAATTTAGAGATAATCGGTAACACCTGTACAATTTAAATTTTGGAATGTTATTGGAGTTCCATTGGAAATTTTTTCAAAAATGATTTTAAAAATTACTATTTGGCCATGCGGAAAAGTAACCAATTCTATTGTGGACTTAATAAATTATTCAAACATTTTTCGTGAACCAAAATGTTACAGAGAATCGGTGAGATCTGGACAAAGTAAACTTTAGAATTTTATTGGATTACCGTTGGAAATTTATTCCCAAAAAATTTTTAAAATTAATATTTGGCCTAAAGGAAATGGAATCAGATGTATTGTGAAGTAATTTGAGATATAATATTGTGATTATACTTCTGAAACAAACATATCAGACGTATTTTAAAGAAATAAGTATTGGTATTAGATGATATTTTTTTAGAATATTATGCATTTCTATAATGTTAAGTTTAAGTAAAAAGAGATTCTGGGCTTTTTTAATACAATCTTTGAGATTGTTATTTTTTTTTGCCCGCTGTAAAATGATGAATGCAATTGCTTTCACAATTTATAGTGAAATGCAATATATTCTGAAAACAGCAAAAATAAGGCAAAAATATTTTTTGAAAAATATATAAATATGTGTACTGTATTATAAAATGTTTTAAAAATATTAATACTTTTTTCTTTTTTTTCAGATTGATATAGAAAAATTTCGAAAACTAGAACCATTTTTAAAGCAATTTTTTTTTAAAACAAATGAATAAATATTTTTTTGAGTGGGTATGGTAAGTCAATAATAATAATTGTAGTCTCACAAGGACCTTGTAATGTGATAATTAATTTTTAGTGTTTTTTAAAAAAAAAAAAAAAAAATTACGCGTACCGTACGCGTACGGTAAAAAAAAAATAAAAAAAGTTTTTAAAAAACATATGTAAAAAAAAGATGAAAGATAAGGTTGGCTCTTAAAAGAGCCGTTGTGTTCATGCAGGGACAGAGGAAAGAAAGACTGGGAAAATTAGTCAAAGCGACAAGTGTGCTGATCTATTTTGTTGTTCACTAGGGAAACACTGGTCTCCCTATGACAAATTAGATCATGACAAGAGGCGCATCGAATATCAACCCTCGCAAACCGAGGGTTAATTTCCAGAGGGCCAGCAAAAGGAGATGCTCCCCCCACAGATGAAGGGCTCACCTGACCTGCAGAAGAAGGAGTCAGCCCTGCAGATGATGGTCCAGGCTGAGCTGCTGTGGATGTGCTTGGTTGACTTTCTGAAGAGTTACCCCCAAAAAGTCGAGCATGTGTCCTTCTGTGTACATCCTTGAGGTGTCTCTTCATGGTATGATTCCCAAAGGAATACTTCTTGTCAGGATTACCTCTTGAAAGTACACGCTTACACAGCTTACAAGTTACTAAAGGTGCATTTACCTTTTGCTGGCCTTCAGGAAAAGTAAAATAATCCCATACATAAGAGGGCTTTTGTTTCCTCGCTCTCTGCCTCAAGGTAGTGCTGCTAGTGCTAGCCTCACTCTCAGAAGAGCTCTGCTGTTCTGCCATCGTATCACAAAGACAACCCAGCTCCTTCTCCTAAGGGATCACAAGCAGAAATGAGAGGAATGGGTGTGGTGTAGGAGAGTTCTAGAACTGAAAGTAGTTTCAACCAATCAAAAGTTGTGTTTCATGATCACATGACCTACCGTACGCTTACGGTACGCTTACGGCAAAAGTGCGCATGCGGGTAAAAAAGACACGCGCTTGCGCGCATGCGCATAACAGTCACTACCCGACACTTCCGCGTAACGTGCGCGTGTAGCGTATGCGCGCACGCGTCCCACGCGGAGTACGCGCGGCTACGCAAATTGCGTAACTATACGCAAGCAGCGTAGAAAAATTACGGGCGTTGCGTAAACCGTACGCTTACCGTAAGCTTACGGTACGCGTACTAAAAAAAATTATAAAAAAAATAGAAAAAATGTACTGCAAATAAATTTTACATGTTTATTTTAAAAAATATATTTAAAAAAACATATTAAAGAATTTTAAAAATGTAACCATAGTCTTTATAAAAGATAAGAAAATTAAAAAAAATATATGTTTAAAAAAAATAGAAGAAAAAAAAAAATTAGCATTTAAAAAACCTTGCAAATTCACTGAAAAAACCATGGGTTTCACACACGTTAAAGTTAGGAATTAGCATTTAAAAAACCTTAGAAATTCAGTGAAAAAACCATAGGTTTCACACACGTTATAGTTAGGAATTAGCATTTAAAAAACCATAGAAATTCAGTGAAAAAACCATAGGTTTCACAAATGTTATAGATTGCTGGACATTTTATTCGTAAAAAACCAATGAAATTCCCCCGTTATAGTTAGTTCAGCTAACTATAACTCGCGCGCCCGCAATGCACTGCTGATGACGTCACATATTACATCACTCATGACATGGTCAGTGACATCACTCATGACATCACTGATGACATCTCAAATGACATCACTGATGACATCACTGATGACATCATCCTTGTGATAGAGTGGCAGACCTCCTCTTCCCCTAATATAACCTTTGATACACACATTCAAAAATAGAGACTAAAATTTTCAAAACAATGGACATACCAATAACAGTTACAACAACCTCTTCAGTAATTCTAAGATCCACATACACATCCACTCATTCACCAACAGTCCTATACAGTCACTCATACATGTACTCACTTATCATATGTACTCATACACCTATACATCCTGTTACACAATGCCACTCATCCATAGAGCTACTCACACACATAGTCACTCATGCTAATAAAGAATCAAACATACATTTACTTGCATATACAGTTATACACACATCACCACACTTACTTCTACGGAAACTTACACATACTTACTCTTTTAAACAATCACTTATAGAAATACATACTTATTCATACAGGAACTCTTTCAATCTCTCACTCTCACATATACTCACATATATAAACCAATAGTCACATATACTAGTTTTAAACATCTGTAGTTACTCATAAAGACACTATTGAGACAGTCATTCACTCACTAACACACCCATAAACACACTCATCCACCCATGCAGTCCTGCACACATGCTCTGTTCAACACATACAAACAGTGAGTCACTCATTCATGCACCTATGCACTACGTCATACCCCCCACCGAACCATGCAGACACTCAGACTAATACTCAAAAAACCAACTAATAACCTATATAGACACCCATGTAGCTACTCACCAACCCATGCAGCCACTTATACACAAAGTGAAAAAATGATACAGATATTTACATATTTAAACATTACTCACTAAGCCATGTATTCACTATGATACACTTAATCAGTCAGTTACACAATCAATTTTTCAAAAAGAAATCATCCATTTAGACAGTAATATACCCATTTATTCTTCCATCAACCTTGAGATATACATATATAAAACATATTTAATTTTCAGAAAAACACACATTCACTGGATGATGTCATCAGTGATGTCATCAGTGATGTCATTTGAGATGTCATCAGTGATGTCATGAGTGATGTCACTGACCATGTCATGAGTGATGTAATATGTGACGTCATCAGCAGTGCATTGCGGGCGCGCGAGTTATAGTTAGCTGAACTAACTATAACGGGGGAATTTCATTGGTTTTTTACGAGTAAAATGTCCAGCTAACTATAACATGTGTGAAACCTATGGTTTTTTCACTGAATATATATATATATATATATATATATATATATATATATATATATATATATATATATATATATATATATATTCACTGAAAAAACCACAGGTTTCAGGGATGTTGGACACTCATACAAAACCAGAGAAATTCCGCCGTTATAGTTAGTTCAGCTAGCTATACTTACGCCCCCACAATGCACTGCTGATGACGTCACATATTACATCATTCATGACATGTTCAGTGACATCACTGATGACATCACCGATGACATCACTGAGGACATCACTGATGAGATCATCCAGTGACTGTGTGTTTCTATAAAGTTTAAATACGTATTATATATATGTCAAGGTGTATTGAAGAATGAGTGGGTGTATAAGTGTCTGGATGGAGGATTTAGTAGGTGCGTGACTGACTGTATAAATGAGAAAAGTGCAGAAAGAGGCAAGTGAGATTCAAAAACAGGCAGGAAGGGTACAGAAAGAGGGAAGACGAGTGCAGAAAGAGACAACAGGGGTGCTGAATGAAGCAAATGAGGTGCAGAAAGAGGAAAGAGAGGCGCAGAAAAAGGCAAGAAAAGTGCATAAAGAGGCAAAAGAGGTATATAAAGAGACAACAGGAGGGCAGAAATAAGCAAGACAGATGCAGAATGAAGCAACAGGGGTGCATAAAGAGGCATGAGAAGTGTAGGAAGGAGCAAGTGAGGTGCAGAAAGAGCCAACAGATGTGCAAAATGAGTCATGAGAGGTGCGGAAACAGGCAAGAGAAGTGCACAAAGAGACAAGAGAATTACTGAAAGAAGCAACAGAGGAATAGAAAGAAGCAAGAAAAGTGCAGAAAGAGGCAAGTGAGATGCAAAAACTGGCAGGAAAGGTATAGAAACAGGGAAGATGAGTGCAGACAGAGACAATAGGAGTGCAACAAGAAGCAAATGAGGTACAGAAAAAGGGAAGAAAGGTATAGAAAAAGGGAAGAAAAGTGCAGAAAGAGGCAAAAGAGGTACCTAAAGAGATATCAGGGGTGCATAAAGAAGCAAGACAGGTGCAGAAAGAAGCATGGAAAGTGCAGAATGAAGCAACAGAGGTGCAGAAAGAGGCAAGAGAAGTGTAAAAAAGAGCAAGTAATGTGCAGAAAGAGCCAACAGAGGTGCAAAAAGAGGCAAGAGAGGTGCAGAAACAGGCAAGAGAAGTGCACAAAGAGGCAAGAGAATTGCTGAAAGATGCAACAGGGGTGTAGAAAGAAGCAAGAAAAGTACAGAAAAAGGCAAGTGAATGCAAAAAGAGGCAGGAAAGGTACAGAAAGAGGGAAGACAAATGCAGAAAGAGGCAACAGGGGTGCGGAAAAAAGCAAGACAGGTGTAGAAAGAAGCATGGGAAGTGCAGAATGAAACAACAGAGATACAGAAAGAGGCCAGGGTAGTGCAATCGTTGTGTGATTAAAATGAAAAAACAAATAAATTCCCACTGAAGGGATAGTCATATGATCCTCGACTCAATATATTGGGACTACAATTTATAGCCAATGTGGCGTTTTGCGAACAAAAGAATCGAACGGTTATTTGATTGTGCAACTCCATGAACAATCAACATCTAAATAATTGGACAAAACAACTGTGTAAATATTTTCTTAATTTGAACTATGGCTCTTAGTCTGGCCGACCCTGAACATTTAAATTTGCTGATCAATTACCTAATTCAAATTACTGTTTGTAAAGTTTATGTTCTGTCTCTAAGCTTACTCGTATAGTATGAATAGTAAACAGGTGGAACTACAACTCCCAGAAGTCTGAGGAGTAATCCTTGTCCTGAACAGGAAATGAGGTATCACCATTTCCTTTTGGAATGTTTTTTTGTATCACATGTTTAAATACGAGTCAGTATGAGTAAAACAAACGACCGTGAACAAGGTATTTTGCGAATACCGAAACGCGTTGGTTGGGACCTGTGTGGCTTTTTTGCTGACTTACAAATGATTTAAGAATAAATTAATCGACACGAACTGGAGTACGACCCTATTTTTCTTGCAAAAGGAAATTGTGGCATGTTTAGCAGTTTTGGTTCAAACCGTGAGGGTGACGCACCTTTTTGAAGCGCCAAACAAACCGGACCTCTGAACAGTTGTGGGATATATATATATATATATATATATATATATATATATATATATATATATATATATATATATATATATATCAATCAAAACAATACCCTTCCAGGCATAGAGTGACGCATAAATTATGCAAAAAGAAGCAGAGAACTCTGGGTAGTTCTTAAGCTTAGGTGGAAAGCAGCTACTGTACAGAGCATTTGACTAGCACAGTGCTGTCCATGCCAAGCTGCAAAATGACTAAAGCCAATTACTACTCCAGGCACAGTATTGCAGCTTTGAATTTGTCTAGACACAAGGGTGCACAAAGCTGAGCAGATCTAGAGTGTCGCTGGTGTTGAGAGTGCTCTATACAGAAGCTGCTTTCCACCTAAACTTGAGAACAGAGTTCTCTGCTTCTTTTTTGCATAATTTATGTGTCACTCTATGCCTGAGAGGGTATTGTTTTGATTTATACTGGGTGCTCCATTGTGTCTTGATACAGCTATACCTCTTTGAAGAGCTCTAAGTAGAGCGAAACACTGTGTCAGGAGTTGCTTTTACTCATTTCAGGTTGGCTGGGTTAGTATTTTACCAATCCAAAGCTGTAATACTGAGCCTGGAGTGGTAATTGGCTTTTGTAATTTTACAGCTCAGCATAGACAGCACTGTGCTAGTCTTATGCTTAAAGACTTTGCTGTAAAAATTGCAAAATACTTTGTCCCTTTCTATCTCTGCATGGATGGCACTGTGCGAATTCTATGCTTAAAGACTTTGATAGAAAAGCAGACATTTGAAGTGAACAGATCTAGAGTGTCACTGGTATTGAGAGTGCTCTATACAGGGGCTGCTTTCCACCTAAACTTGGGACCTACCCAAAGTTCTCTGCTTCTTTTTTGCATAATTTATGCATCACTCTATGCCTGAAAAAGTATTGTTTATACTTATACTGGGTGTTTTCTTGTGTCTGGACACAGCTATACCTCTCTGAAGAGCACAATACTGTGTCAGGGGTTGCTTTTATTCATTTGAGGTTGGCTTGGTTGGTATTTTACCAAATCATAGCTATAATACTGTGCCTGGAGTGTTAATTGGCTTTTGTCATTTTACACCTCGGTATGGACAAGACTGTGCTGGTACTATGCTTAAAGATTTAGCTGTTGAAATGGCAAAATACTTTGTCCTTTTCTATCTCGGCGTGGATGGCACTGTGCTAATCCTAATCTTAAAGACTTTGATAGAAAAGCAGACATTCGAGGTGAGCAGATCTAGAGTGTCGCTGGTGTTGAGAGTGCTCTATACAGAAGCTGCTTTCCACCTAAACTTGAGAACAGAGTTCTCTGCTTCTTTTTTGCATAATTTATGTGTCACTCTATGCCTGAGAGGGTATTGTTTTGATTTTTAATGGGTGCTCCAAACTACCCAGATTTCTCTGCTTTTTTTTTGCATATATATATATATATATTTGCTTGCAATAAAAAGACACGCATGACTTTTGGCGCAAGATGTAGTAAAATGTAGGCCTGGGCTAAAATTCCGTTCCGCTCGCGGAAATTGCGATAACTTGACATTTTCGCGTTCCGCGGAGAGCGCGAAAATGTAAAAATTTCCGCAATCCACATTTTACCGGATCTTTTTTGCTTGCTCACGCTGTAAAATAATACATTCTCGCATGCGCGCAATCGCCTTACCAGAATCCCCGCGTTTGCCGACAAGTTTTCCCGATCCGGGCTCGTTCTCCACGAGATGTTGGATTGTTGGTAGCCATTTGCGCTGTCTCGCGACAGTTCGCGCCCGCAGTAAAGTCATTCGTCGCGCAATCACTTCTTTCTTCTCGCGATCATGCACCGCGAGACAAGTGAAAACAAGATGGCCGCGCCCGCGAGCAACCGCAGGGGTAAGTTGGCGAGCCGCGACCACGCAGAAAATACCACGAACGGACGGGAAAAAAAATTCCGCATCTTCGTGATATTGCGAGTGTTTGCGGAGATTTTTAACATTTTTGCGATAATTTGCGAAATTGAATTTTGCAAATTCTGCCCACCCCTAGTAAAATGCCTACTCACTGTAATGGACATAGCAATCAGACTACTGCATCCAATCACATTCACCTGTATATATTCTGCACATGTCCTCACAGCGCGCTATCTGATCAAGGCTGCATGTCTGGCAGCCGAAACGCATCATGTTGGACTTTCTTGATGTGTGAATAAACTACCATTTCTCCTTTTTCACACCAGCTTTCGGAGTCTGTGCCCATGTGTTACGCTGGGGTTTCTGTCATGGCACTGGGATACGGCTGAATTTCTATGGTCTTGTACGAGTGAAATGTCAGCCTAACTATAACGTCCCTGAAACCTATGTTTTTTTCAGTGAAAATAAATATATATATATATATATATATATATATATATATATATATATATATATATATATATATATATATATTCTCATTCCTCTTCCAGCAGGGTTTCCTCGCGCACTCACGGAAAAGATGCAGCATACTCCCAAGGTTAATGTGGATCAATTTCTTTTATCTTCTTATAGAGTGCCAGTAACAAAACTCCACGGTCTATTTTTTGTTAATTTTCAACGTTTATCCTCCATCTCCTCACATTACCCAGACCCAATTGTTTAAATAAGGACAGTCCCCCGAGTTTTGTGACTCGTATCTTTACAATGGTGGGTATGCGTTCCAGAGACCAACCAGCATTTGTTCCCAATGAGATACAATGTATCAAGAAACACAGTGTAACAGTTGCTCGCTCACCGTTTGAAGCTTCTCCGGGTTCCACGCTCCTCTCGGGACTCGCGTATCCCGTCTCAGCTCCTCGCAGTATAGCTCCGCAATCGGTTCATCCTTTTAGTATTTTTCTTGCCAGCGTTCGCCCAAATCCAAATGAAACTAACTTTGCCACACGACCCACTTTATGGATGCCTGGGCACTCTATGGCGGTGCGTCCGAGGTACGGCAGGATCAAGCCGTTACCAATTCTCATTCCTCTCCCAGCAGGGTTTCCTCACGCACTCACGGAAAGGATGCAGCATACTCCCAAGGTTAATGTGGTTCAATTTCTTTTATTTTCTTATAGCGTGCCAGTAACAAAACTCCACGGTCTATTTTTTGTTCATTTCCATCGTTTTTCCTCCGTCTCCTCGCATTACCCAGACCTAATTGTTTAAATAAGGACAGTCCCCCGAGTTTTGTGACTCGTATCTTTACAATGGTGGGTATGCGTTCCAGAGACCAACCGGCATTTGTTCCCAATGAGATACAATGTATCAAGAAACACAGTGTAACAGTTGCTCGCTCATCGTTAGAAGCTTCTCCGGGTTCCACGCTCCTCTCGGGACTCGCGTATCCCGTCTCAGCTCCTCGCAGTATAGCTCCACAATCAGTTCACCCTTTCAGTATTTTTCTTGCCAGCGTTCGCCCAAATCCAAATGAAATTCATTTTGCCACACGACCCACTTTATGGATGCCTGGGCGCTCTATGGCGGTGCGTCCGAGGTACGGCAGGATCAAGCCGTTACCAATTTTCATTCCTCTCCCAGCAGGGTTTCCTCGCGCACTCACGGAAAGGATGCAGCATACTCCCAAGGTTAATGTGGTTCAATTTCTTTTATTTTCTTATAGCGTGCCAGTAACAAAACTCCACGGTCTATTTTTTGTTCATTTCCATCGTTTTTTCTCCGTCTCCTCGCATTACCCAGACCCAATTGTTTAAATAAGGACAGTCCCCTGAGTTTTGTGACTCGTATCTTTACAATGGTGGGTATGCATTCCAGAGACCAACCGGAATTTCTTCCCAATGAGATACAATGTATCAAGAAACACAGTGTAACAGTTGCTCGCTCACCCTTTGAAGCTTCTCCGGGTTCCCCTCTCCTCTCGGGACTCGTGTATCCCGTCTCAGCTCATCGCAGTATAGCTCCGCAATCGGTTCACCCTTTTAGTATTTTTCTTGCCAGCGTTCGCCCAAATCCAAATGAAATTCACTTTGCCACACGACCCACTTTATGGATGCCTGGGTGCTTTACGACGGTGTGTCCGAGGTACGGCAGGATGAAGCCGTTACCAATTCTCATTCCTCTCCCAGCAGGGTTTCCTCGCGCGCTCAAGGAAAGGATGCAGCATACTCCCAAGGTTAATGTGGTTCAATTTCTTTTATTTTCTTATAGCGTGCCAGTGACAAAACTCCACGGTCTATTTTTTGTTCTTTTTCTCCGTCTCCTCGCATTACCAAGACCCAATTGTTTAAATAAGGACAGTCCCCCGAGTTTTGTGACTTTCATCATTACAATGGTGGGTATGCGTTCCAGAGACCAACCGGCATTTGTTCCCAATGAGATACAATGTATCAAGAAACACAGTGTACCAGTTGCTCGCTCACCGTTTGAAGCTTCTCCGGGTTCCACGCTCCTCTCGGGACTTGCGTATCCCGTCTCAGCTCCTCGCAGTATAGCTCCGCAATCGGTTCACCCTTTTAGTATTTTTCTTGCCAGCGTTCGCCCAAATCCAAATGAAACTCACTTTGCCACACGACCCACTTTATGGATGCCTGGGCGCTCTATGGCGGTGCGTCCGAGGTACGGCAGGATCAAGCCGTTACCAATTCTCATTCCTCTCCCAGCAGGGTTTCCTCGCACACTCACGGAAAGGAGGCAGCATACTCCCAAGGTTAATGTGGGGGTACGGCGCGAAGCTGCTTTGCGTTTAATGTTAGACAGAATCATTACGGATACAACGGGAACATTTTCTATTCATTTCATCCCCAAATCCCTGGCAGCAGCATCCCTAGGTCCATTCTGTATTTGTTTTAAAACCTCCGGCAAGACTGACATAGAAGGACTACGATGACTAATGGTATACACTGCAGCAAGTGGTACTATCACCTATTACCGGAACATTCCATGTGGTAGCACATAGTCAACATTCTGTGCTTGTCTTGTGGTTCCATAAGGGAAAACATGACTTTGGTTTGATACATTTTTTGGGTGATCCAAAACAGAATGTCCTCACAATTTGTCAATAATTGAATAGTCAATTAGTAGTCTTATGTTTAGCACTGCAGGCAACTGGGCTTTCCCTGGTAGCCAGCCCTTGCTGGTGCTGCATGCAAAGTCTGCAAAACATTCAGAGTTAACCGTCTATATTATCAAACTATACCACTGTATTGTTGTTGTATCTCTTGAGCATTAAGGTTTGCTATTTTAGGGAATTGTGTGCAACCAGTTAATGCTGTCCAGGTGGCCCCTTCATTATTAAGTGGACCCGTGCGCATTGGTACACGTATAAGGGCACCTCAGAAACATGTTTGATGTTCCCAATGTGATAGTGGTATTACTAAAAGCACATATGCTCTATATGCTTGTGGTGGATTAACATTAGTGTATTCATGAAATGTGTTGTATTAGCATCTACAGCTTGAATATTGACCCAAGAATAAAATACTACGAAACATTAGACATTGTGGGTTTTAACTACGAATATAAAGTCACCCCCTACACTGGTAAGGCCATGCACATGGACTGCAGCTCAGGAATTGTCTGCAATAGGAATAGGCTGTGCCTGCACCATGATCAAAAAGAGCATTGGGAACAAAGAGCAAACACAAAAATGGGTTATCCTTTCAAAGATTCTAGCTTGAACTACAAATAGTTAAATTCAGGTGCTTCCTCAAATACTGTGGAAGATTCAACCCAACACCACGGACGTCTTTAGTGGTAGGTGCAGGGGTTATTATGGACACTCACAAGTACTACTAGAGAGATCTGCTGAATAAGTACCAGACCATTGTTGGTAGCACAATGTTGTGGGGAAGTTGTTGGAAACAGCACTGTATCCAGGGATAAAAGTATGTGATAAAGTAGGGACTGAGTCTCTCTACCATATCAGTACCTGCAGGCCCAAATACGACTAGCACACTGTGCCTCACTTGAAACTCCTAACCTTCCAAGAGTAACAGGTGATTTGGAAATCCAGAACACAAAACTCTAATCCCCTAGTGAACCGTGGAAACAGATCATCAGCTTACGTTTCTCACTCATGCATTTCCATAATAGACAAAAGAAAGACACAAGAAAGGTTTACAATATTTATTGAAACTTCCATTGTCTATTATGAAGCAGTTGCGCTGCAATTAGAAAACATAAACAACTAAGCAAAGAATCAACATTATTAGCAAATTGTATACAATGAACAGCTCTGACATGCTACATGATATATCTGTCGAAGCCTACCCTCGCTTATATGAGCACAGGGATATATCAGTGATCTCTGGGATTAGTACCGGACAGCGTTTCTGGTATTTGTAGTTAGGCGGTCCACATCTTTTGTGTAAACTCAGTTTACACAAGGCAGGGGCGCCCGTTCCAAGACCTCTCCCTCTGCAAGAATTCTCCTCTCTGTTTTTCAAGGTGGAAGGTCACAGCATATATGAGAGGAACTACCGCGTTAGATAGCAAAACTGTGCCACTGTGTTGTGTCTAAAATGCCACAGTCCAGGAGAGCCCTGATGTCATCCCTGGATGCAGTCACGGCTGTCTTGGTGTTGTGGTTGGCTCAGATTCTAGATTGAGTGGGATTAAGGAGGTTGCGTTGTTCCAGGTGTTTGGTGAGTTTCTGGTTTTAGCATGAATATCACATAATATAATATAATATGATATAATATAATATAATACACCGTAATATAACATAGTATAATATAATTGTGATATGATATATGATTTGATATGATACACTCCCTCTCCTGACATTGACATCCAAAAATGTAAGTATAGATGGAAGTTATTTTTTATATCTTACAAAATTCAGAAAATACATTCTTGTTTAAAATAAGGGGGGAAGAATATTTTTCATTTCATTTTCTATACCGTAATTGCAGCTAGTGGAATGGTAAATTGCATTGAGTAATAATTTCCCTATTCTGAAATAAATCAAGATGCAGAGTTGGTGCAAATGCTTTAGCTCACTTGTGTTTGAACCATTTGTGTTTTTGTAAAGTATAGCGGAGAAAGGGCAGCCAGCAAGGAACCCGAGCTAAGATGCAGCGAATAGAGCTGTTTCCATACAGCGTAAGCTAAGGTAATGTTTTATATTCGAATCCTATTGTTGATGCATTTTTGGTGCATACAAAGACCGACTGATCCAGAATGGACAATTGCATCTCGGCATATTGTAAACAATCACAGTTTGTCCTCGGCAGGCTACCTTAATGTTTTATTCACTGCAAGGAATGATATCCCACATGATAGATTGAGGTTACCAAGCCGGCACACAACCCTTCTTAATATCACACAATTAGGGGCTGTCAAAACAATTTGGGTTAGGGTGCCCACTTCTGTCGGAAAGTCTTGGCTCTTTCAAAGCCACTACACAAACTTCTGTTTCTTGTTGAAAATGTGAAGAACACACCATGCACACTTGATTAGGGTAAAGAAGGTGACTTTTTCACCACCTAAAAAAGACGGGAGCTCATACCTGCCTCTTTGGCAGGGCTCCCCGCATTGATATGCAGTTTTCAGTCTTAGAAGGAGATGCTAATGCTTCTCACGGAGAGGGCTGGATGGAATTCATAATTTTAAAATGGAATTAGAGTGGCAATTATGCAGCCGGGCATTGTACCATCTCCACATATAACTTAAACCAGGGAAGGCACTGGACACTAAACATAAATAAATGACTACTCCCGTTTAAAATATAAATTAACTTGAAGAAAGTGCTTGACACTAAACAAAAAAAGGCCTTCATTTTGATGTCGGTCGGAATACCTCCAACCTATGGTTGGAGGCTTTCTGACCAACATCTTAGGTTTCCCTTTCGACCGCCATACTACAATGACGGTAGATGGAAGTGAAACTGTCAGGTCATTCCATCAGGCTTCAGACAAAGCGAGACATAATCCCTGAAGGACAGCGTCGGGATTACGATGCTGGTTTCCCACAGGCTTTTCATCTTGGGCTTTCCGACATGAAAAGCCTGTCTGAAAGTGACTTTGGGGGGGCCCAAGCAGGGCCTCCTTGTACAGTGGCCTCTGGTTAGGTGCCTGAGGGGGCGCACATATTGTGCCCCCTGTCAAAACCTGCACCCTGTGTCAGGTTCTGTGTAATGCCTTCCACGCACTGCAGGGAGTAATAAAAAAATCCCATTTCTCTATGGGAGCTTGTGCTGCGACCGGTTCTGAAACGGAGCAAAAGCTCTCAATGAGGAATGGGAGTGTGCGACCGCACCATGTGCAGTCACATCTCCTAATAATGCGGTCGGGACCACCGCTCTAGGGTCGGTCGGTCCTGATTCCGCAATGGTGTGCGCCCAACATTGTAATGAGGCCCAATATGTACTATTCCCACTCCAATGTAACGAAAGTCAGAGAAGGTGCTGGACACTAAACTTAACAAATATACTATTACCACTCCACATATAACTTAAAGCAGGGAAGGTGCTGGGCATCAAACATAAAAAAAAATATTCCCAATCCAAGCATAAATTAATTCAGGGAAAGGGGTGGACACTAAACATAGCAAATATACTATTCCTACTCCAATATAAATAACATCTTGGAAAGTGCCGGACATTTATTCCCACTCCAAACATAAATTAATTCAAAGAAAAGGCTGGACGCTTTAAAAAACAATAGCTATTTCCACTTCAAACATAATTAAGTTTGGGGAAACTGCAGGACAATAAAAACACATTTTACTATTCCCACTCCAGTACAACTAAAATCAGAAAAGGTGCTGAACAGTTAAAAATAATAATTAACTAGTTCCACTCCAAACATGAATTAATAGTATAGTGCAGGACACTAAAAATACTAAATGTACTATTCCCACTCCAATATAACCTAAACGGAGAAGGGGCTGGACACAAAAACAAAAAAAATATTACTTTTCTTACTCCTAATATAAAGGAATTCATGCAAAGGTGCTCAACAGCAAACATACAAAAGTAAATAGTACCACTCCAAACATAAAATAATAAAAAAAATATTGAACTTTAAACATAAAATATTTAATATTTACACTCCAACATAAATTAATTCCAGAAAAGTACTCAACATTAAACACAAAAAATAACTAGTTCCCCTCCAATATAAATAAACTCACATAAACTAATATACACTAAACAATTAACATAACTTAAATAAAACACTATGAATCAGTTCATAAATACGAAACAATTGAAATAAAAACAATAAAATGCAAATTGAAAAAGGTATTTTATAAAAAAAGATTTTTCAACTAAAACTGAAAATAATTCAATGAAAAATATATTTAGAACAAAAATATGTATATTTATTAGATATTTCTTACTATATTATATACATTATTGCACACCTAATTAGCAAAAAATAAAACATATAACATTAATGAAATACATTTTTCAATTATAATTTTTAACAAGTACATATGAGAACATATTTCATAATAAGCACCTAATTATTAACTATAAATCACAAATCCCTAATCGAACATAATAGCATTTTATAAATTGTTCTTACAACACATATAAATAAAAATATTCAACAAAATTATAAAATTATGAATTAAAAAATAAGGGGCCAATTCCAATGCGGCCTGCAAATGCTCCTGCCAATAGCTGGAGCCTTCATGGCTGCATTGCAATCAGCCACTCGGTTTGCTTTCAGGCTGCCGCATTGCACTGCTGGCGATTGGCAAGTAAGCCGGCTGGTCATTCCGGCAGGTTTACGACGGGCTCGTAGAGCCCGTCGGCCAGTCAGAGCCGGCTTGTAATCTTGAAGGGTGGACCTTTCTGCCCTTGGGATTAGGATGCACGGTTTCTGACATGAATTCCATGCCGGCCTGTCTGACGATAGCATGTTTGGGGGCACCCAGCAGGGCGCCCTTGTGCGTGCAGCCTCCGGTTTGGGGCTGAGGCCCTGTTAATCCATGCACCTTCTGGCAGGCACCTTGAAGTGACTGCCACGGGGTGCAGGGATGAACAAAACCTCCTATTTCCAGTTTACGGCTGTAACACAAGCTCCCGCCTTGATTATGGGAATGCCCTATACCTGGGAGCTCCCCAATTTACCATCCATAAACTGCAAATAATTCAGAATTGTGCTGCCCGTCAACCTCTCCAGATTCCCCGGTGGCAATCTGCAAAACCAGAACTGAGGAGCCTCCACTGGCTCCCAATTTCGGCCAGGATACAGTTCAAAGCCATGTGCCTTGCCCACAGAGCCATGCGGAAGACTGGCCCGGTCTTCACCCACTCCCTTGTCACTCCCTATCACCCTTCCAGAAACCTTCACTCCAGCTCCTCTTTTCTGGCCACTCCAAAGAAAATACAAAGATCTAGATGGGGCGGACGCTCCTTTTCGTTTAACGCACCAAAACTCTGGAATACTCTCCGCTCCACTCTACGGAAGGAAAAAAATCTCCTGGTCTCCGTAAACTCTTAAAAACCCATCTTTTCAAGACATCACTTTAATGTCTCAGCTCTTCTGCCTGTTCTGTCTACAGCACAGGGTAGCCATGCGCTATACAAGTTCAATTTCATTCATTCACTCATTTCATTCCTACTGAGAAATAGGGGTATCGCATTGTAATCAGCCAGTTGGACCCAGGACCGAAACTGCGTCCGCCCGTCATTGTAATTAGGCCCTTAATGTTATTTTATGCCTACAAATAAAACACAGATAATAAAAAAATCATTGATTTATATAAAAACATTTTTTTTTAAACTTACTGATTAATTTAAACATATATTAAATATTACAAAGCAACATTTGTTTGACATTATCATTATAATTTAAATGTTTAAACATTTTATAAATTATAAATTTTGAAACCATTTTGCAAAATGATTAAGAATACCACCTATTCTTACATAAAAACATATCACCCACATACAAAACCTACTTAGACATTTTTTCACAAATGTACTTTTTAACAAAAAAAAACAGGTATAAAACATTTTTTGAAATAATTTATTTATAATTACCAACGACTAAAAATATAAACTAACTCAAACAAATCTCCATAAAATGTATAAATATTTATACAAATAAATTAAATATTTTTACATTTTATTTTATGATTAATTACTTAATTTTTTAAAAATGTTTTTAAAAATTGCTCTCCACCCTTATCTCCTATAACACCAAAATACAACCCCAAATGACTTCAAATGTAAACAAATTCTACAAATTAAAGTTAAAAAACAAATTTCATACAAAATGATTTTCAAATTAAAACATAACTTCTCACCCAAAAACTCTAAAATCCCAACATCCCACTACTATATTTCTACTCTCCACCCTTATCCCCTTATAAACCCAACATTCCGCTCCTAAAAAATATTAATAAACACAAAAGAACAATTTCAAAATTAGAATTATTAATATATATATATATATATATATATATATATATATATATATATATATATATATATATATATATATATATATATATATATATATATATTACCTACTGGCGGTCGCCAGTAGGTAGTTATAGTTAGGACCACGTTTCCATAGGAAAACCTCAACATTCTATTTTGAATACCTTTGGCGCCGGTCGACAAATCCTCGCGAATTTCTCAAAATAGGTGGGGCGCTACGCTCCGCTCCTACCCTGAAAGTCTCGGGGGGATTCGTCAAGCGGGGGCTGAGATAAAAGGGGGGTCCCAAAACGCGTTTTTCCCATGCATTTTTCCATAGGACCTTTAGAACGAGCTACAGCCCGAACGGCTGAACAGAATTACTAGAAATTTGGCAGAGAGGTAGTCCCTAGGTCAAGGAAGTGCCTTTTGTAGGTTTGGTGTAAATCTGTTCAGTAGATTCTGAGAAAATAGCCTTTAAATCAATATATATATCTGAGCCCGCTTACGGTACGCTTACCGTACGCTTACCGTAAGCGTACGGTGGCGTGCGCGAGCGCGATTCTGATTGGCTCTTAGATCTTAGTAAACATTCTAATCGGCCGAAACCAGGAAGCGGCGTCCGCCATTTTGTCTCTCGCACTGAATGTTGTTTATCAAACCTGATGGCCAAAAACATGTTACGGGGCTGTTTTGACAACTCCCTCCCACATAGTCATGTTGAGGGAGCCCCCAAACATCCCCCAAGAGCAAAAAAGGTTTTATTTTTTTTTCGGCAATTTCGCCGATTACGCTTACCGTACGCTTACCGTAAGCGTACGGTCAAAAATTAAAAAAAAAAAAAAATCCACACTTTCTCCACCCCGTGTGCAAATGGTGGCCGCAGGCCACCATTTGTGCATGGCTTATTAGAGCACAGAAATTCCCAAAAAAAATTCAACAGATTACCGATCACAAGGAAGCGCATAATATGTCCTCCATGTGCGCACGGTGCGCGAAGCGCATCGTGCGTACATGGCCCATCTAGCGTAACGTGGGCACGGCACTAACTGCGTAAAGTGGGTGCGCGGTGCGCGAAGCGCACCGCGTGCTCACTGTGCGCGCACGGTGCGCGAAGCGCACCGTGCGCGCACGGAACGAACTGCGTTAAGTGGGCGCGCACGCCACGAATGGCGTAAAGTAACTTAGCATTTAAAAAACCGTACAAATTCACTGAAAAAACCATAGGTTTCACACACGTTATAGTTAGGAATTAGCATTTAAAAAACCTTGCAAATTCACTGAAAAAACCATAGGTTTCACACATGTTATAGTTAGCGGAAATTTTACTGATAAAAAACCAATGAAATTGCCCCGTTATAGTTAGTGCTGGCAACTATAACTCACGCGACCGCAATCTTCTGCTGATGACATATGTGTCTTTATGAAAAAAAAATATTTGTAATATATGTATAGCTAAAAATGTATGGAAGAAGACATGGGCAAATAAGTGTCTAAATACAGTATTAGCATCAGCAGAGGATTGCGGTCGCGTGAGTTATAGTTGCCAGCACTAACTATAACGGGGCAATTTCATTGGTTTTTTATCAGTAAAATTTCCGCTAACTATAACATGTGTGAAACCTATGGTTTTTTCAGTGAATATATATATATATATTACCTACTGGCGGTCGCCAGTAGGCAGTTATAGTTAGGACCCCTTTTCCATAGGAAATCCGCAACATTCTATTTTGAATAACTTTGGCGCCGGTTGATGAATCCTCGCGAATTTCTCAAAATAGGTGGGGCGCTACGCTCCGCTCCTACCCTGAAAGTCTCGGGGGGATTCCTCAAGCGGGGGCTGAGATAAAAGGGGGGTCCCAAAACGCGTTTTTCCCATGCATTTTTCCATAGGACCTTTAGACAGGGCTACAGCCCGAACGGCTGAACAGAATTACTAGAAATTTGGCAGAGAGGTAGTCCCTAGGTCAAGGAAGTGCCTTTTGTAGGTTTGGTGTAAATATGTTCAGTAGATTCTGAGAAAATAGCCTTTAAATCAATATATATATCTGAGCCAGCTTACGGTACGCTTACCGTAAGCTTACCGTACGCGTACGGTGGCGTGCGCGAGCGCGATTCTGATTGGCTCTTAGATCTTACTAAACATTCGAATCGGCCGAAACCAGGAAGCGGCGGCCGCCATTTTGTGTGTTTCACTCAGAAAAAAAGAGTGAAAACAAGAAAAGGGGGCAAGGAGGAGAGTTACAGACCCCCTTACATTTGTGAGGGGGCCAAAGAAGGACAGAAAAGTACAAAGAAAACATTTATTGATTTTTAAAAAAATCACGGGGTACGCGTACGGTAAGCTCACCGTACGCGTACGGTAAAAAAAAAAAAAATAAAAGAAATGAAATACAGATTTAAGTGTTTAGATATTAGGGGGCTCTAAAAAGAGCCGTTGTGTTTATGAAGTGATTTTTTATTGGTACCTACAAGTAAGTACCGATGCAGAGTCTAAGGTTCAAGAGGAAGACTCTGTTCCCTTCATCATTGAAGTGCACACCATCTCCTCTATAAATGTCTTGCATGTCATAACGCAAGTTGTTGTGGTAAATGGCACCCATACCATAGTCACGGAGGAAAGCAGAAACAGATTTGTTGACGTGCTTTCTTGCTTTGTCAATTTGCGGACAGAAATGATTGGACCAGTTCCATTTTTGCCTTTGGCATATGTTGGAAAACACAAAGGCAGTTTTAGGGAAAAGAGAAAACAGTTGTGCAAAGGTGTCCTTCATAAGCATTTCCAGACCTACCCCAGTCAAAGTGCCTAGGTCATTGCCACCACAGTGCACTATTATGAGGTCAGGGTGTTGGTTTTGCATGAAGGATTTCACCAATGGCCTCAATTGGTGCCACTTTAACCCTCTCTGACCAATCCATTTAATGTCTACATTTGGTAAAGCAAGGTCTCTCACCATATCTGTTTTCTCTGCAAACTTTTCACTCCAGAAGACATAGCTGTGCCCTACAATCCACACTGTGAACATCTTCAAAGGAGATCTGGATGCACTCAGGAGGTGTAATTCAGTAGAATGGGAAAAAGAAATGAAAAACAGTTTGGAAATGGAGGCATACATATTTTTAAATAAAAAAAAAGAACTGATTGGCTGTTTCATACCATTCTACACTAAAAACTAGGCTGTATGTGTAAATTTATAGAAGCATGTTTTGTATTGGTACAGAAAAATGTGTTACCAAAGAACAGTACTATGGATTTGCTGTAAGGTTTGAAAAGTCAAGCACTCTTGCTCTGTGGAATTGAAACATTGTTTGGCGAACTTCTGACCTAACTCCACACAGCAGTGTTCCATGAGCTGTTGCTATGGTAGCAGGCAGAAGTCAAGTTGGGGGAAGGGTACTTTAAGAAAAGGGTTGGTTTTCAACCAATAGAAATGTGTGATTACATTTGAAAAAAAGGGGGAAGCACTGAGATTTGAAACTTACATGTATATGTGTGGAAAAATAGAGGGAAACTTTGCCATTTTCTGGTTCTGCTGAGAGGAGAGAGGTGTAGAGAACAGAGATCCTGGCTCTGATAATCTGCTGTTTGAGTGCCACATTTCTTTCACAACTAACTAATTTTAAAGGTGAGTTATGAGTTTGAGAGGGGATGTATATGGTAAATTAAGAAATGAATAATAGAATTGGAATTCCTTTTGTAGAAGTTGTGTTTATTATTTTCTGTTTTGGGACAAATTTAAATGTGAGGAACATGTAAAATAATATGGACTATTTTTTCATGATAAATTAAGGTGTACTGGTAAAAATAAGGAATACTTTAAGGGTTTGAGGTTGCAGTCAGTAATGCAAATACATTCAGCATCACTAAGGCTGGTTGCCCTTGCTGGAGTGTAGGCAGTCACCGAGGATACACATGGTGGTGGTCTGAAAAAGCAGTTTGGACATGTGCATTTAAAAAAATCTAAAAAGTGGATTCATAATGTGTCAGTCTGTAAAAGTGATTTTCACTTGCCAAAAAAAAAGAGCAGTAAGTGTGCATTCAAATTGGCAAAGAAATTTCGTTTTGGGACTAATGTGAAAACATGACTCTGTGTGCAAATAGGAATTACAGGCAGAGATTTATTGCGTTTTGCTCTGGTGATTTCACAGTTGCATTAGTAGGAAAAAGGGGGAGCGATTTTTTGGGGGAAGAAGCAGACTCTTAGCACACACCAAGCTCCTTTCCATGTATAATCATGCACAGTATTTAGAAGCGAGTGGGGTTTTGAGGTTTCAGTCTGTAATGCAAATACATTCAGCATCACTAAGGCTGGTTGCCCTTGCTGGAGTGTAGGCAGTCACCGAGGATACACATGGTGGTGGTCTGAAAAAGCAGTCTGGACATGTGCATTTAAAAAAATCTAAAAAGTGGATTCATAATGTGTCAGTCTGTAAAAGTGATTTTCACTTGCCAAAAAAAAGAGCAGTAAGTGTGCATTTAAATTGGCAAAGAAATTTCGTTTTGGGACTAATGTGAAAACATGACTCTGTGTGCAAATAGGAATTACAGGCAGAGATTTATTGCGTTTTGCTCTGGTGATTTCACAGTTGCATTAGTAGGAAAAAGGGGGAGCGATTTTTTAGGGGAAGAAGCAGACTCTTAGCACACACCCAGCTCCTTTCTATGTATAATCATGCACAGTATTTAGAAGCGAGTGGAGTTTTGAGGTTTCAGTCTGTAATGCAAATACATTCAGCATCACTAAGGCTGGTTGCCCTTGCTGGAGTGTAGGCAGTCACCGAGGATACACATGGTGGTGGTCTGAAAAAGCAGTCTGGACATGGGCTTTTTAAAAAAAATCTGAAAAGTGGTTTCATAATGTGTCAGTCTGTAAAAGTGATTTTCACTTGCCAAAAAAAAAGAGCAGTAAGTGTGCATTCAAATTGGCAAAGAAATTTCGTTTTGGGACTAATGTGAAAACATGACTCTGTGTGCAAATAGGAATTACAGGCAGAGATTTATTGCGTTTTGCTCTGGTGATTTCACAGTTGCATTAGTAGGAAAAAGGGGGAGCGATTTTTTGGGGGAAGAAGCAGACTCTTAGCACACACCCAGCTCCTTTCTATGTATAATCATGCACAGTATTTAGAAGCGAGTGGGGTTTTGAGGTTTCAGTCTGTAATGCAAATACATTCAGCATCACTAAGGCTGGTTGCCCTTGCTGGAGTGTAGGCAGTCACCGAGGATACACATGGTGGTGGTCTGAAAAAGCAGTCTGGACATGGGCTTTTTAAAAAAACTGTAAAGTGGTTTCATAATGTGTCAGTCTGTAAAAGTGATTTTCACTTGCCAAAAAAAAGAGCAGTAAGTGTGCATTCAAATTGGCAAAGAAATTTCGTTTTGGGACTAATGTGAAAACATGACTCTGTGTGCAAATAGGAATTACAGGCAGAGATTTATTGCGTTTTGCTCTGGTGATTTCACAGTTGCATTAGTAGGAAAAGGGGGAGCGATTTTTTGGGGGAAGAAGCAGACTCTTAGCACACACCCAGCTCCTTTCCATGTATAATCATGCACAGTATTTAGAAGCGAGTGGGGTTTTGAGGTTTCAGTCTGTAATGCAAATACATTCAGCATCACTAAGGCTGGTTGCCCTTGCTGGAGTGTAGGCAGTCACCGAGGATACACATGGTGGTGGTCTGAAAAAGCAGTCTGGACATGTGCATTTAAAAAAATCTAAAAAGTGGATTCATAATGTGTCAGTCTGTAAAAGTGATTTTCACTTGCCAAAAAAAAAGAGCAGTAAGTGTGCATTTAAATTGGCAAAGAAATTTCGTTTTGGGACTAATGTGAAAACATGACTCTGTGTGCAAATAGGAATTACAGGCAGAGATTTATTGCGTTTTGCTCTGGTGATTTCACAGTTGCATTAGTAGGAAAAAGGGGGAGCGATTTTTGGGGGGAAGAAGCAGACTCTTAGCACACACCCAGCTCCTTTCTATGTATAATCATGCACAGTATTTAGAAGCGAGTGGGGTTTTGAGGTTTCAGTCTGTAATGCAAATACATTCAGCATCACTAAGGCTGGTTGCCCTTGCTGGAGTGTAGGCAGTCACCGAGGATACACATGGTGGTGGTCTGAAAAAGCAGTCTGGACATGGGCTTTTTTAAAAAAATCTGAAAAGTGGTTTCATAATGTGTCAGTCTGTAAAAGTGATTTTCACTTGCCAAAAAAAAAGAGCAGTAAGTGTGCATTCAAATTGGCAAAGAAATTTCGTTTTGGGACTAATGTGAAAACATGACTCTGTGCGCAAATAGGAATTACAGGCAGAGATTTATTGCGTTTTGCTCTGGTGATTTCACAGTTGCATTAGTAGGAAAAAGGGGGAGCGATTTTTTGGGGGAAGAAGCAGACTCTTAGCACACACCCAGCTCCTTTCTATGTATAATCATGCACAGTATTTAGAAGCGAGTGGGGTTTTGAGGTTTCAGTCTGTAATGCAAATACATTCAGCATCACTAAGGCTGGTTGCCCTTGCTGGAGTGTAGGCAGTCACCGAGGATACACATGGTGGTGGTCTGAAAAAGCAGTCTGGACATGGGCTTTTTAAAAAAACTGAAAAGTGGTTTCATAATGTGTCAGTCTGTAAAAGTGATTTTCACTTGCCAAAAAAAAGAGCAGTAAGCGTGCATTCAAATTGGCAAAGAAATTTCGTTTTGTGACTAATGTGAAAACATGACTCTGTGTGCAAATAGGAATTACAGGCAGAGATTTATTGTGTTTTGCTCTGGTGATTTCACAGTTGCATTAGTAGGAAAAAGGGGGAGCGATTTTTTGGGGGAAGAAGCAGACTCTTAGCACACACCCAGCTGCTTACCATGTGGAATCATGCACAGTATTTAGAAGCGAGTGGGGTTTTGAGGTTTCAGTCTGTAATGCAAATACATTCAGCATCACTAAGGCTGGTTGCCCTTGCTGGAGTGTAGGCAGTCACCGAGGATACACATGGTGGTGGTCTGAAAAAGCAGTCTGGACATGGGCTTTTTAAAAAAACTTAAAAGTGGTTTCATAATGTGTCAGTCTGTAAAAGTGATTTTCACTTGCCAAAAAAAAAGAGCAGTAAGTGTGCATTCAAATTGGCAAAGAAATTTCGTTTTGTGACTAATGTGAAAACATGACTCTGTGTGCAAATAGGATTTACAGGCAGAGATTTATTGCGTTTTGCTCTGGTGATTTCACAGTTGCATTAGTAGGAAAAAGGGGGAGCGATTTTTTGGGGGAAGAAGCAGACTCTTAGCACACACCCAGCTCCTTTCCATGTATAATCATGCACAGTATTTAGAAGCGAGTGGGGTTTTGAGGTTTCAGTCTGTAATGCAAATACATTCAGCATCACTAAGGCTGGTTGCCCTTGCTGGAGTGTAGGCAGTCACCGAGGATACACATGGTGGTGGTCTGAAAAAGCAGTCTGGACATGGGCTTTTTAAAAAAACTGAAAAGTGGTTTCATAATGTGTCAGTCTGTAAAAGTGATTTTCACTTGCCCAAAAAAAAGAGCAGTAAGTGTGCTTTCAAATTGGCAAAGAAATTTCGTTTTGGGACTAATGTGAAAACATGACTCTGTGTGGAAATAGGAATTACAGGCAGAGATTTATTGCGTTTTGCTCTGGTGATTTCACAGTTGCATTAGTAGGAAAAAGGGGGAGCGATTTTTTGGGGGAAGAAGCAGACTCTTAGCACACACCCAGCTCCTTTCCATGTATAATTATGCACAGTATTTAGAAGCGAGTGGGGTTTTGAGGTTTCAGTCTATAATGCAAATACATTCAGCATCACTAAGGCTGGTTGCCCTTGCTGGAGTGTAGGCAGTCACCGAGGATACACATGGTGGTGGTCTGAAAAAGAAGTCTGGACATGGGCTTTTTAAAAAAACTGAAAAGTGGTTTCATAATGTGTCAGTCTGTAAAAGTGATTTTAACTTGCCAAAAAAAAAGAGCAGTAAGTGTGCATTCAAATTGGCAAAGAAATTACGTTTTGTGACTATTGTGAAAAGAAATGTAGTAATATATTTAAATAAAATAAAGGAATTTTTTTTTAGTTTTTTTCAGGTATTGCTGAAGAGCAGTGGACAAAATTTAAGATGCCTACAAAATCCAGAGTTCAAAAAACGCACAAAAAAACCTATATTTGAAGACAACTAGAGGACCAAAGTTAGTAGAAGATGCTCATGTTGGGAAAAAGAAAAAATCTTCTGGTAAGCAGAAAAAACAATTTCTAAAAAATATATTCAAAAGAATGAAAAATGTACAAAATGTCTGTACTCGAAAGGATGTTTTGAAAAAAAAAGGAGAGGAAAAAATTGACAATTTAGTTAATGCAAATATACCTTCAGCAACTGAAAAGATTTATATAAATAGAAAAACTGCGTTTAAAGAGATACGTAGAAAAATGTTTCAGAGAAGAGTTATGTCCAATTTGATGAAGAATGTGAAGAAATATAAGAAAAAGACAAAGTTTTATAAAAGAAAAAAAGAAATAGAAGCCATTGCAGCAAAGGCATTAGAATTAAAAAGGAAACTATTCATTTTAATTTTGAATAGGATGCGTACATTAGACAAAATGGTTAATGTACTGAAATCACATAGCAAAAGGAAAAGAGTAGTGAACAGAACAAACTTTTGTAAAGTGTTTTTAGGAAAGTGGATGCATAGTTCAAGTAGTGAACCTTTTTTTAATGAAGAGAGCTATTTTCAAAGTAATAGTTTGCTGCATGCAGTTGACACCAGAGGTCGTTCTTACGAAGTAAAAAATGGTTGCATAATGGAGAAGGAGATAATGGTTCCAAGAGATGAGGTACAAGTGATGGCAGATGAGGCTATGGGGAGACGTCCTAAAGCCCCAGTGTACACTTGGAATTGTAGTAGTATTTGCACTGTGCGTCAGGAATCTATTGACAAATTTCGAGAGTTTCTAAGAGAATATAGTAAAAAAAGTATAAAAAAGAAGATTAAGGTGCTTCAAAGTCTGGATCCATGCAGAGTGAGAGAGAATACTGGTTTGCAGGGTCATTCTCTGGCTTGTCTATCTAGAAAAGTGTGCAATAGTGTTTTCCATCATTTTAGGATGCTGGCTGTTCATCATACTGAAATGAGAAAGTTTGTGAGACGGTTGTATTTTGCCAAAAGTCCAGCAATAAAGTTAAATGAATTGAATAGGGCTCTGTTCCGAGGAACGGTATCAGATGTAGAGAAGGTTGTTGATGAAATTCAGTTTTGTTACTTTGGTCCTGAACAAAACAGTGCAGAGAAGGACACAGTAAATGAGGAAGAAGTGGAAGAGAATGTAGAACCCTCTGTAAGTAACACATTTAATGATCACATAACAAAATTTGCAATAGTCTCTAATGAAAGACCAAATTTTACTTGTATTTGTTGCCGCAGAACTCATTATAGAAAACAAACTAGGAATGTTGATCTCTACAGAAAGAGTGAAAATGAAGATAATTATAAGTGGAAGGATTTTGCCACATATATATTTCTAGAAAATTGTTTTGATTTGGGTGAAGATCAGCGTATTTGTAAATACTGTTACAACAAGTTAGAGGAAAATAGAATGCCGACCAGAGCTGTACATAATAATTTAGAATTGGATGCTATTCCTGCTGAACTTTCTGAATTAAATACATATGAGTCTATACTCATTCAATGTGTTCATCCGTTCCAGGCCATAGTACGTATGGAGCCCAAAACTGGTAAATTACCTCCTTCTGATTTACTGAGAGGTTTAAAAGGAAGAGTGGTGTATTTGCCCTTGGATTTGAAAAAAAATATGGAAACTATTGATGCGGATACTTTGGAAACTGAACCATTAGTTATTCTGGTTAATGGTGTACCTACAAAGAATAAGAAGATTTGGCAGGAGCTGGTAGATGTGCGGAAAGTACAAAGAGCAAATTTGTATTTGAAAAGGAATAACAAATGGTATGAATCAATTTATATAGAAGAAGAAGAAGAAGAAGAAGATTTACAAGAAGACACAGAAACACCAACTGGACAAATTGAAAAAGTGGACAAGTCAAAGGAAGAAGAAATTTATGAACATTTTAGCATACATCCTCTTCATTCAAAAGAAGTTATGGGAGACAATATTGATCTCTTTCAGATGAAGAAAGCAAAAGGAACTCCCGTGAGTGTATGGGAGGAGAGCTTGGAAGCTCGATGTTTTCCCCAGCTGTTTCCTAAAGGAAAAGGAGGACGATACGATGAACGTCCAGAACGGATTCCAGCTTCTGAGTATCGGACTACAAGACTATATGCTGAAGATCCCAGATTTCGACAAAGTATTCCTTATTTGTTCCATCTTTTATTTGAAAGCGACTTGTCTGCACTGTCTTATGCAGTAAATCACATTTTAAAAAGTGGAGTACATTTACAAAATGTGTCTGCTAAGGATTTTATGGAGAAAGTGCAGCACCGAGATGATCATTTGGAAACACAACTGATCAATCTGATGGCTTGTCAGCGTGGGACAAATGAATATTGGTACCGACGCCATGGTGAATTAAAATGCATGTTACGGAATTTAGGAACACCAACATGGTTCGTTACCCTAAGCTGTGCGGAGTACGCTTGGGATGATTTACTGGATTTTCTACGAGAGGCAAATTCAAACATTAAAAACATCGAATACAAGACAGCAGGAGAACTGTGCTCATTGGATCCGGTTAATGTTTGCAGATATTTCAATCATAGATTTGAGGCTATGATGTCCTTCATCTGCAATAAAAAAAATCCACCTCTTGGAGAAGTAGTAGATTTCTTTTGGAGAAAAGAGTACCAGGCAAGAGGTGCTCCTCATATTCATATGCTGTTGTGGATCAAGGATGCCCCAAAGTTTGGAACAGATACTGATGAAGCAGTGTTATCTTTCATTGAAGAATATGCAACATGTGCTATACCAAAAAGCACAGAAGAGAAAAAGTTAAAGGAGCAAGTTTTACGTTTCCAAAGTCATCGGTGTGGAAAATACTGTAGACGGAAATACAAGAGCAAAGATAAATACTACACTAAATGTCGATTTGGATTTCCTAGACCTGTTCTTTCAAATGGAAGAGTCAACAGTTTTATGTCAGCTGTGAGACATACTATCACAAGAAAATCACCTAAGAATACCTACAACCTAAAAAGAAAAGAAGAATCAAAAAATATAAATGACTACAACCCAGTCATTTTATCCATGTGGAACGCTAACATGGATATACAGTATGTAGCTGACAATTCAATTGCTGTTGCTCGATATGTAACGTCTTACATTACGAAATCAGAAAAAACAGAATTGAAGGAAATGTGGGAAGAGATTTCTCACGAGAAGACTGTCAGTAAGAAGCTGTACAGTTTCAGTTTGAAGATGTTATCGCATCGAGAAATTGGATCCTACGAATGTTCAGATAGGTTATCTTCTGCAAGTCTCTACTCGAAGTCAAGAAGAATAATTTGGGCAAGTTTAGGCCTTGCAGCAATGAGAAATCGGGTACTGAAATCTGTTGGAGAAATTGAATATTTGGCCGAGAATGATCCAGAAAGTACAGATATTTTGAAATCAAATATGTTGGACACATATTATCCCAAGAGAAGTCAACATCTGGAGAACATGTGTCTCTATGAAGTGCTGCAGAACTACATTTATTCACGGAAAGCCCCAGAAGACATCAACAATGGAAAATATAAAGTCGTTGGTGAGGAAGGATGTTTGGTGAAGCAAACAAAAGGAAGTTTGATAAATCACAGGAAGCTGAGTTGCGACACTACTTACAAGAAGGAATTTTACTACTTGGCTCTTTTACAGTTGTTTAAACCATGGCGTACAGAGGATGAACTACTGGGAGAATTTCAAAGCTATGAAGATTCTTTTAATGCTTGCAAAGACAGCATACAATGCAGTACATTCTCAAGTTATCTGCAAATGTTAAATGAAGAAATTGAACAGGAAACTACAATTGCAGCAGAAATAGCTAGAGACAGTTCTCAGGACAGCCAAAGTTCAGGAACACTCAGTCAAGATCCCCTAGGACAACCAATCGTTGAAAATGAAGCATCAATAGCCATGAATGAAGTGGAAACGGCTATGAATCAAGCTCAAGAAGAATTTATAGACTTAGAAAATTTGGAAAGACAACTGAATCAAGAGCAGCAACAAATTTATGAAGAGATCAGAAACAAAATTGATCACGGATTTCTACATGAAAAAAAAGAGTGCTCATGCACATCATTTCATCCAATCAGGATGTATGTAAGCGGACAAGCTGGAACTGGAAAAAGTTTCCTTATAAAAGTCATCAGAAGCTACCTACAGCAAAAAACAGATTCTACTTTGTCTTGTGTGGTTACTGCTCCAACTGGGTTAGCAGCATATAACATAAAAGGAATCACTTTACATCGTTTGCTAATGTTACCAGTGGAGCATGAGAACAAAATACAATACAACAAGCTAACTGGAGAAGCATCCTTGGAAGTTTCAAGAGTATTGAAGAAGATGCAAGTTCTCATTATTGATGAGGTGAGCATGGTATCAAACTTAATGCTTGCCTTTGTGCATTTAAGAATGCAGCAAATTTTGAAGACAGACTATGACATGTTATTTGGTGGAAAACACGTCATAGTTTTTGGAGATCTTTTGCAACTTACTCCAGTTAAAGGACAACCAGTGTTTAATACTGTCACACATGAAGACACGAAGAAGTCATTGGGAAGCATCGGAAATACAAATATTTGGTCCTTCTTTGAGTACAAGGAACTTACTACTAATATGAGGCAAGCAAGCGATGAAGAATATGGAAGTATTCTGAAAGATATCAGAATTGGACTACTCACAGAAGTTGGCAAAAAAGCATTACAGAGTCGGCTGCTACATAATTTATTTCCAAAGGAAGAAATAGTTGCAGAGAAAATATACAAGAACATTGCAGAAAACAAAAGTGTCATCTGCTTAATGCCAACTCTACGTGAATGCTCAATATTTAATGAGGAGCTTTTGAAATTGGAAAAGGAAGAGAACAGGCACAATGAAAAATAAATTGGATTCACTAGAGAAGAACATTTCCAAAACAGCTGGATTAGAAAAAAATCTATATGTTTGCATGAACTGTAGAGTATTTTTAAGGAGAAATTTGGATGTTGAAAAAGGTTTAGTTAATGGAGCTATGGGACGAGTTGTGGGTTTTATTAATTATCAGAAAAAAGATGGAATTGAATGTTTAAAAATAAAATTTGATCAGATAGAAGAAGTTAAAGATATTTGTCGTTGTACAGTTCGTTTCATGCTTGTGAAAGACTTATATGTACGTAGGAAGCAGTTTCCGTTTTCTCTAGCATATGCTGTAACTATTCACAAGTCTCAAGGATTGACTGTAGATTGTGCATTTGTGAACATTGGTTCAACTGTGTTCAAAGAAGGTATGGCATATGTTGCTTTGTCACGAGTGAAAACATTATCAGGTTTATTCATGATAGACTTTGATGATTCAAAAGTTAGTGCTGATACAAACTGTGTTAAGGAGTATAATAGATTAAGAAGAAGCTATGCTCCTCATTTAGGTCAGTATCCTGTGTTGGAGAAACGTGTAGTTTCTCGTAAAAGG
Source organism: Triturus cristatus (assembly GCF_964204655.1). Lineage (NCBI taxonomy): Eukaryota > Metazoa > Chordata > Amphibia > Caudata > Salamandridae > Triturus > Triturus cristatus. Next base: position 87,227,802 of record NC_140583.1, read on the forward strand.
AAAAATGAGAATATCTGTAATGAAGATGTAGAGAGGAGGAAAAAAAAGAGGAGTGATGTAATTGCAAGCAAAAAGAAAAAGGAAAATGAAGAACAGGTTGTAGGATGTCATTTTGAAAATAGCTCTGGTGTCAACTGCTACGCAAATGTAGTGCTGAATGTTGCATTTTATCTGGAAAGTTTGCAAGAGCAGATAATAGTAAATCAGGGAAAAAGATTCTGTTCTGCGCTGAGTCTCCTTTTTCAAAAGCTGAGTAAAGATAAAACTTAAATAGAAAGTGCTACTGAAATTAGAAAACTTTTAGATGTATGTTCAGGACGAACACAGTTTTCTCAAAATGAACAGCAAGATGCACACGAATTTTTGATGTATTTTCTTCAAGTACTGGAAGAAGAAGAAGTTGCAATTGATATTTTATTTGGTCTCTCTTATAAATGGGAACATAGTTGTGAAAACTGTTATAATATATGTGGCTCTAATGTTGATAATGAAAGGTTTATTTATTTGACATTGCCAGAGAGTAAAACAGTCACTTTTGCAAAATTAGTTAAAGATGCTAATCATAGCATGAAATGCGGTGAGTGTCAATCTGACATGTTTTCAACATTAATTTTAAAGGAAGACGGACAGTATGTAATTTTAATGATGCAACGATGTAGAGCTGATGGTTCAAAATTGGATACTTTAATAAAGAAGTTTACAGGACAGCAATTATCAATTTCAGGAAAAACTTTTGTAACTGTTGCAATAATTTTCCATGATGGACCTACTGTTACTTCTGGACATTACACAGTTTATCTTAAATGTGAAAAAGGCTGGACACTGTGTAATGATTCCCAATTGATTTTCAAACAACGTTTGCCTTTTGATTTAGCAAATTCCTATCTAATCTTCCTGAAACCTAAATTTTAGAGAGACTTGGCAAGATCTGGACAAAATTATTTTACCATTTTACTGGATTACCATTGGAATTTTCAAAAAAAAAGATTTTTTAAATTATCATTTGGCCTAATGGAAAGATAACCAATTGTAATGTGGACTTTTTTAATTTTTTATGAAACTTTCAAAAACCAATAATTTAGAGAAAATCGGTAACATCTGCACAATGTAAATTTTGGAATGTTATTGGAGTGCCATTGGAAATTTTTTCAAAAAAGATTTTTAAAATTACTATTTGGCCATGCGGAAAAGTAACCAATTCTATTGTGGACTTAATAAATTATTTAAAAAAATTTCGGGAACCAAAATGTTACAGAGAATCGGTGAGATCTGGACAAATTAAACTTTAGAATTTTATTGGATTACCATTGGAAATTTAATCCAAAAATTTTTTTAAAATTACTATTTGGCCTAAAGGAAATGGAATCAGATGTATTGTGGAGTTATTTGAGATATAATATTGTGATTATACTTCTGAAACAAAAATATCAGACGGTATTTTAAAGAAATAAGTATTGTTTTTTGATGATATTTTTTTAGAATATTATGCATTTCTGTAATGTTAAGTTTAAGTGAGAAGAGATTCTGGGCTTTTTTAATACAATCTTTGAGATTGTTATTTTTTTTTTGCCCGCTGTTAAATGATGAATGCAATTGCTTTCACAATTTATAGTGAAATGCAATATATTCTGAAAACAGCAAAAATAAGGCAAAAATATTTTTTGGTAAATATGTAAATACGTGTACTGTATTTTAAAATGTTTAAAAAATATTAATACTTTTTTCTTTTTTTTCAGATTGATATAGAAAATTTTCGAAAACTAGAACCATTTTTAAAGCAATTTTTTTAAAAAAAAACAAATGAATAAATATTTTTTTGAGTGGGTATGGTAAGTCAATAATAATAATTGTAGTGTCTCAAAGACCTTGTAATGTGATAATTGATTTTTAGTGTTTTAAAAAAAAAAAAAAAAAATTACGCGTACGGTAAAAAAAAAAAAAAAGTTTTTAAAAACATATATAAAAAAAAGATGAAAGATAAGGTTGGCTCTTAAAAGAGCCGTTGTGTTCATGCAGGGAGAGAGGAAAGAAAGAATGGGAAAATTAGTCTCTGTGACAAGTGTGCTGATCTATTTTGAGGTTCACTAGGGAAACACTGGTCTCCCTATGACAAATTAGATCATGACAAGAGGCACATCGAATATCAACCCTCAGAAATCGAGGGTTAATTTCCAGAGGGCCAGCAAAAGGAGATGCTCCCCCCACAGATGAAGGGCTCACCTGACCTGCAGAAGAAGGAGTCAGCCCTGCAGATGATGGTCCAGGCTGAGCTGCTGTGGATGTGCTTGGTTGACTTTCTGAAGGGTTACCTCCAAAAAGTCGAGCATGTGTCCTTTTGTGTACATCCTTGAGGTGCCTCATCATGGTATGATTCCCAAAGGAATACTTCCTGTCAGGATTACCTCTTGAAAGTACACGCTGACACAGCTTGCAAGTCACTAAGGGTGCATTTACCTTTAGCTGGCCTTCAGGAAAAGTAAAATAATCCCATACATAAGAGGTCTTTTGTTTCCTCGCTCTCTGCCTCAAGGTAGTGCTGCTAGTGCTAGCCTCACTCTCAGAAGGGCTCTGCTGTTCTGCCATCGTATCACAAAGACAACCCAGCTCCTTCTCCTAAGGGATCACAAGCAGAAATGAGGGGAATGGGTGTGGTGTAGGAGAGTTCTAGAACTGAAAGTAGTTTCATCCAATCAAAAGTTGTGTTTCATGATCACATGACCTACCGTACGCTTACGGTACGCTTACGGTGCGCTTACGGCAAAAGTACGCATGCGCGTAAAAAAGACACGCGCTTGCGCGCATGCGCATAACAGTCACTACCCGACACTTCCGCGTAACGTGCGCGTGTAGCGTACACGCGTACGCGTCCCACGCGGAGTACGCACGGCTACGCAAATTGCGTAACTATACGCAAACAGCGTAGATAAATTACAGGCATTGCGTAAACCGTACGCTTACCGTAAGCTTACGGTACGCGTACTAAAAAAAAAGGAAAAAATGTACTGCAAAAAATTTTAACATGTTTATTTTATGAAATATATTTAAAAAAACATATTAAAGAATTTTAAAAATGTAAGCATAGTCTTTATAAAAGGATAGAACATTAAATTAAAAATATGTTTAAAAAAATAGAAGAAAAAAAAAAATTAGCATTTAAAAAACCTTGCAAATTCACTGAAAAAACCATGGGTTTCACACACGTTATAGTTAGGAATTAGCATTTAAAAAACCTTGCAAATTCACTGAAAAAACCATGGGTTTCACACACGTTATAGTTAGGAATTAGCATTTAAAAAACCTTAGAAATTCAGTGAAAAAACCATAGGTTTCACACACGTTATAGTTAGGAATTAGCATTTAAAAAACCTTAGAAATTCAATGAAAAAACCAAAGGTTTCACACACGTTATAGTTAGCTGGACATTTTACTCGTAAAAAACCATTGAAATTCCCCCGTTATAGTTAGTTAAGCTAACTATAACTCGCGCGCCCGCAATGCACTGCTGATGACGTCACATATTACATCACTCATGACATGGTCAGTGACATCACTCATGACATCACTGATGACATCTCAAATGACATCACTGATGACATCACTGATGACATCATCCAGTGAATGTGTGTTTTTCTGAAAATTAAATATGTTTTATATATGTATATCTCAAGGTCGATGGAAGAATAAATGGGTATATAAGTGTCTAAATGGATGATTTGTTTTTGAAAAATTGATTGTGTAACTGACTGATTAAGTGTATCATAGTGAATACATTAGTGAGTAATGTTTAAATATGTATATATCTGTATCAGTCTTTCACTTTGTGTATAAGTGGCTGTATGGGTTGGTGAGTACCTACATGAGTGTCTATATAGGTTATTAGTTGGTTTTTTGAGTATCAGTCTGAGTGTCTGCATGGTTCGGTGGGGGGTATTACGTAGTGCATAGGTGCATGAATGAGTGACTCACTGTTTGTATGTGTTGAAGATAGTATGTGTGCAGGACTGCATGGGTGGATGAGTGTGTGTATGGGTGTGTTAGTAAGTGAATGACTGTCTCAACAGTGTCTTTATGAGTAACTACATATGTTTTTAACTAGTATATGTGACTATCGGTGTATATAAGTGAGTATATGTGAGAGTGAGAGATTGAAAGAGTTCCTGTATGAATAAATATGTGTTTCTATAAGTGATTGTTTAAAAGACTAAGTATGAGTAAGTTTTTGTAGAAGTAAGTGTGGTGGTGTGTGTATAACTATATGCAAGTAAACGGATGTTTGATTCTTTATTAGCATGAGTGACTATGTGTGTGAGTAACTCTACGGATGAGTGGCATTGTGTAACAGGATGTATAGGTGTAGGAGTACATATGATGAGTGAGTACATGTATGAGTGACTGCATAGGACTGTTGGTGAATGAGTGGATGTGTATGTGGATCTTAGAATTACTGAATAGGTTGTTGTAACTGGTATTGGTATGTCCATTGTTTTGAAAAGTTTAGTCTCTATTTTTGAATGTGTGTATCAAAGGTTATATTAGGGTGAGAGGAGGTCTGCCACTCTATCACAAGGATGATGTCATCAGTGATGTCATTTGAGATGTCATCAGTGATGTCATGAGTGATGTCACTGACCATGTCATGAGTGATGTAATATGTGACGTCATCAGCAGTGCATTGCGGGCGCGCGAGTTATAATTAGCTTAACTAACTATAACGGGGGAATTTCAATGGTTTTTTACGAGTAAAATGTCCAGCTAACTATAACGTGTGTGAAACCTTTGGTTTTTTCATTGAATATATATATATATATATATATATATATTAGCAAAGCGACTCCTTCATGATGTCTTCTTCCACGACAAAGAGTCACGGACCCAAAGATTGATGGCTGAAACCGTTTTATTTCACCAAGCCTTATGACGCGTTTCGAGCATACAAAGTGCCCTTGATCACATGCGGAAACGCAGTCCGTTTTTTATTTTTATACCTTTTAGTGCTCAACACCTGTGATAAACATAAACAAAATACTTTCCTACACGACGATGGGTGAGTCAGCAGCGTTGGTATATACAGATTTGTTTTGTACTTGGGGCTCTCATTACTACTATTGATGGTTTAAATACACGTCAAAGATTGGGCATACAGATATAAATAGTGCAAGCTTATTACACAATTATTGTGTTAAAAAAGACTACATCTATTTGGCAACGCTACTATAGTCTGTATTTGTAAAAGTATAAACATATAATTAAAACCTGTTTATAAAATCTGGATTTGTTATAAAACCTAGAATAAATATATATAAATACAAATAAATATATATAAATACATATGTAAACAGATTCATTATTTACAAGCACAAACTTATATTGTGGCCTGTGCTAGCCTATTACTGCATAAATGCTTAAAAGACTGTGGACCATAGCTACGTGCAAAAAATGCCTATAAACGCTTCATTCTTTGACTAATTTGATGTCTATTAACACGAGAGTCATAGAAATCCCAATGCTTGTTTACTGCGTTTAGCTAGACTCCATCGGTACAATGTTTGTATTCTTGTTAAAGTGCTGTGTGCTAATATATATATATATATTCACTGAAAAAACCATAGGTTTCAGGCACGTTATAGTTAGGAATTAGCATTTAAAAAACCTTAGAAATTCACTGAAAAAACCATAGCTTTCAGGGGCATTATGTTTAGCTGGACTTTTCACTCGTACAAAACAATTGAAATTACCCCGTTATAGTTAGTTTAGCTAACTATAACTCGCACACCCGCAATGCACTGCTGATGGCGTCACATACTACATCACTCATGACATGGTCAGTGACATTACTCATGACATCACTGATGACATCTCAAATGACATCACTGATGATATCATCCAGTGAATGTGTGTTTTTCTGAAAATTACATATGTTTTATATATGTATATCTCAAGGTCGATGGAAAAATAAATGGGTATATAAGTGTCTAAATGGATGGTTTGTTTTTGAAAAATTGATTGTATAACTGACTGATTAAGTGTATCTTAGTGAATACATGGCTTAGTGAGTAATGTTTAAATATGTAAATATCTGTATCAGTCTCTCACTTTGTGTATAAGTGGCTGCATGGGTTGGTGAGTAGCTACATGAGTGTTTATATAGGTTATTAGTTGGTTTTTTGAGTGTCAGTATGAGTGTCTGAGTGTCTGTATGGTTCGGTGGGGGGTATTACGTAGTGCATAGGTGCATGAATGAGTGACTCACTGTTTGTATGTGTTGAAGACAGCATGTGTGCAGGACTGTATGGGTGGAAGAGTGTGTGCATGGGTGTGTTAGTGAGTGAATGACCGTCTCAATAGTGTCTTTATGAGTAACTACATATGTTTTAAACTAGTATATGTGACTATTGGTGTATATAAGTGAGTATATGTGAGAGTGAGAGATTGGAAGAGTTCCTGTATGAATAAGTATGTGTTTCTATAAGTGATTGTTTAAAAGACTAAGTATGTGTAAGTTTCTGTAGAAGTAAGTGTGGTGGTGTGTGTATAACTGTATATGTAAGTAAATGTATGTTTGATTCTTTATTAGCATGAGTGACTATGTGTGTGAGTAACTCTATGGATGAGTGGCATTGTGTAACAGGATGTATAGGTGTATGAGTACATATGATGAGTGAGTACATGTATGAGTGACTGTATAGGACCGTTGGCGAATGAGTGGATGTGTATGTGGATCTTAGAATTACTGAATAGGTTGTTGTAACTGGTATTGGTATGTCCATTGTTTTGAAAATTTTAGTTTCTATTTTTGAATGTGTGTATCAAATGTTATATTAGGGGGAGAGGAGGTCTGCCACTCTATCACAAGGATGATGTCATCAGTGATGTAATTTGAGATGTCATCAGTGATGTCATGAATGATGTCACTGACCATGTCATGAGTGATGTAATATGTGACGCCATCAGAAGTGCTTTGCGGGTGCGCAAGTTATAGTTAGCTGAACTAACTATAACGGGGGAATTTCAATGGTTTTGTACGAGTGAAAAGTCCAGCTAAATATAACGCCCCTGTAACCTATGGTTTTTTCAGTGAATTTCTAAGGTTTTTTAAATGCTAATTCCAAACTATAACGTGCCTGAAACCTATGGTTTTTTCAGTGAATTTCAAAGGTTTTATAAATGCTTATTTCTAACTGTGCCTACAGAGATAGGACATGTGAAGAAAGAAGAAAAAACGCACAGAAAGAAAAAAAAGAAATGCAGAAAGAAGCAACAGAAGTCCTCAAAGACGAAGAAAAGTGGAGGAAGAAGGATAACGTGCAGAAAGAACAAACAGAAGAGCAGAAAGAAGCCTTGCTGCAAAATCATCCTGTTCCCTCAACTTTTTCAGACGGATACTGGTGGTAACTGAGTCTGACTAACCAGTCCTAGAGCCAGTGCTATGTTAAAAGACACTCAGAATACAGTGAAAACACCTACATAAACTAGGGAACACTATGCGTTGGGGTCCCCCTGTGATTAGCATGACCTCCTCTGTAAGCCCCTAGTATATAATAGGGCAGGGGATTAAAACTACCTCTTAAAATGCGACACAGGGTGTCACCTCAGGCCCCGTCACCTCCCTTCCCCACTGTGTAAACACGCCCTGTGGCCGTTTTAAGTTAGCACCACAGAGCTGCGTTGCAGAGAGATGTAAAAAGGGGCATGGCCTAGACAACCTCTCTGCAACGCAGCACAGTGGCGCTTACTGGAGGTACCTAGTGGCCTAGTTAGCCCCCAGGGGCCCTCAGGATTGAAGGGGAATTATTTCCCAAACTTAAAACGTGCCATAGGGCGTGTTTGCACACGTCACCTCAGGCCCCGTCCCCTCCCTTCCCCACTGCGTAAACGCACCCGTTCTAAGTTGAGAGATTAAGTCCCCTTGAATCCTAAGGGTCCCTAGGGTCAAACTAGCCCACTAGGTACCTCCAGTAAGCGCCACAGAGCTGCGTTGCATAGAGGTGTAAAAAGGGGTGTGACCTCAGAACACCTGTCTGCAACGCAGCTCCCTGGCGCATACTGGAGATACCTGTTGGGCTAGTTGGCCCTCAGGGACCCTCAGTATTGAAGGGGAATTAATTCCCCAACTTACAACTGGCCAGGGGGCATGTTTGCAGAGTGCTGCAAGGAGGTGGTGTGGCCTCCGGTGCAATGCCCGTCTTTTATTTATTTTATTGTTTTAAGAAGGAGGCTGTGTGGCCCCCCTTCTTTTTCTAATGTATTGGCCCTGGGGACCCCATCCCCCAGGGTCTGCACCCACATTTTTTTGGGTGAAAAAAACAAATTTGGAAGGGGGCCGCGTGGCCCCCCTCCCAAGGCCTTATTCGGCCCCGAGAACCCCAACCCCCGGGTCATGGCCTTTTTTTTTTATTCTTTAGGAGGGGGGCTGTGTTATGGCCCCAGGGACCCCATCCCCCAGGGCCGGCCTTTGTTTTTTATTATTTTTTTTCAAAATATATTCATAGAAACACCTAGGACATGCTGGACAAACCGTATGTACCTATCACCATGATGATTTGCGTGATATTCATTAAAAGGCGACTATGCATACAATGAATCCACATGGAATGTATTTACACTGCTAGTGAAGCTCTGACGTGTCTGACGCTCTACCGTGCCTAATCCCAGTGCCCCCGCCGGTGGGTTCTCTCCATGTAGACACCCTTGTTGTTTATTTATACAAACATGGGTAGCTATTGACGGGCACATTTAATACACACGCACACCAAACCATTCAAAGGGGATTCGACAAAAATTCGACCAAACTATGCAAGAAACCCCCCTCACGGTTAATAATCCACAGCCGGATGTGTAATACTTTTTATTTTACTCTCTGGAAAGGAGACGAACCTCACTTGAGAGTCAAAGCATGCTCCTGGCTGAGCCCAATGCTGTGTTACACCCACCAGTGCCCGCCGAGTGCCACACACCTCTGTGATGTATTCCACCAGCTAGTGCGTATGCTATGACACTCTCTAGCCCATGTGCACTGTAATACCACCATGTGAATATGTCATGCCACACTTGCCTTCGCACGAGTCATATTGCCCCATCTAACGTGCCTTCCTCAATGCCTATGTTATAACGCACAGCGCTATGCCATACATATTACAATCTGGGATCCATATCTTTGTCACAGTGCATATGCAACGTTCCACTCCCCAGCACATATTTTATATTACAACTTTAGAGACTTGTTAGGTTACACAACACTGCCCTGTGCATATTAAACTCCAAGGCACATATCGCATAGCACGCACTAGTGCCTGTGCTATCTCGCGCTCTCCAATGAATCTGTCATTGCACACAATGTATTGCATATTATATTTCACGCCCCGGTTCATCTTATATCACACTTTTTGGTGCATAGTTTATACCATATACTATATCTAGTTTTCATTTTCAATCGTGCTCTCAGGACTATGTTCTATATAACACTGCGTCCACCTACCTTTTTCACGGGCATTACATTTTGTGATGGGGGTGGAGGGTCAGGGGTTGTTTCTGCAAAGTGAGCCCGGAGTCACAGTCACAGACGTCCTCTTCTTCCTGAATAAAAGTGAGATTATGCTGCATACTTGTTCATATTTTAAGTAGTTCGCACAGACACACATTTTAAAAACAATAACGTTCCTAATACCCACCTTCTCTGAACATTTAGCAAGCTGCCCCATCCACCTCCTCCCTATCCTCTGTTGTCTGAATCCATGGACTAGACTCCTGCTTCCTGCTATTCATGGTGCTGCCACTGCCCTCCATTTAGCATGATGTACCAGTCCACTCCTCCTGTCCTCCATTGCCCAATTCTATGGCCCATCATTGACCTCCTGCTTAGCCTCTGTGCTTAGCTTGCTGCCCCTATTCTCCTTCCCCCTGCTCTCCGATGTCTTTGTGCATGCCCCTGCTCCATCCTTTTTGCCCACCATGTTCCATGGACCTGCCACTCCTATCTACTCTGAGTGTTCTGTTGAGCTGCCACTCCCCTCCCACCTGCCTAGCATTGTCAGATGACTGTAACCTGTCCCTGCCACCTCCACCCTGCCTGTCCACATGCCATGCCCCTATGCCCTTCCTCCTGTCCTCCGTGGTCCATTTTAGTGCCACACCCTTCTGCCCTCCCTGGTCTGTTGTGTTGCAACTGCTCCTCCTGCCTGCCCCACGCGGTCTGTTGTGAGGCCCCTTCCCCTGAACTCTCTTGTCTGTGCCCAGGTCCTGACCCTCCCTTCTATCCTCCATGGTCCTTTGTGCATGCCCCTGCACCTTCCTTCTTGCCCATCATAGCCATTGTGCTGCCACTAACCCTCCCGCTTGCCATGCATGGTCTTCTGTGCTGCCATGGCCCCTCCCATCTTCCCTGTGTGGTCAGCTAGCTGCCCCTGACCCCCTCCCACCTTCCCTCCATGGTCTGTGTGTATGCCATTATAGTCTCACTGTTGCTCTCCATGGTGTGTCTTGTTTCTAGTGCCCATCCTGCCTGACCTCCATGGTCATCTTGCTGCTCCTGCCCTGCCCCCTTGCCCCCAGCCCTCTGTTTCCATGTGCAGACCCCTATTCCCTCCCTCCTGTCTTGTCTGTTCCATTGTAATGCCCCTGATCCGTCCCTCCTGCCCTTTATGGTCCGTTATGCTGCAGCTTTCTCTCCTGTCTGTCCATTATGGTCAGCTAGCTACCATTGCCTCTTTCCCCTCTGTTCTCTGTTGTCCATGTGCATGGTCCTGTCCCCTCCATATTGCATTCTATGGATTGTTGTGCTGCACTCCTGTCCTGCATGCCCTGTGTGGTGTATTGTGCCGCTGCAAACCCTGATGCCTGCCCTGTAGGGTCAGTTTGGTGCACCTCTCCATGTCCCTCCTGTCCTCTGTTATCCGAGTCCATGTCCCTACCCCAATTCCTCCTGCCTACCATGATCCAATGTACCATACTTGCGAACATTTTGAACTTGGTAAGAGGGAGATATTGAAAAAAAACTGGGGTATTGATTTTCCCCCTTGAGTTACATTGAAAAAGAGGAGATTGTAGACAGGGGACAGATCAAATAAAGCCCATTTGAGCTTAAAAACATTGGACGTTTCCTGGCTGAAACGGGTCTGTTGGCATGTATGGTTGTACTACCACTGCCTCTTCCTTCTCCCCACAATGGTCTATTATATTGCCACAGCCTCTCTTGCCAGTCCTGTATTGTAGGTTTGTTGCCCCTGCCCCCCTTTCCACTGCCCTCCATAGTCTGTTGTGCTATCACTGCCCTTCCTGCCTGCCCAGTGTGGTCAAATTGTTGCCACTGCACTCTCCTACCTGCCTTCGATTTTCAGAGTCCGTGCCCCTGGCCTCTGCCTCTCAACAGTATCCCAATGAACAACTAGATTGCTAACATTCTATATTTATTACAAAAGTGTGGGACGCCTGACGTCATCTTGATGTAATCAAAACTGTAATACCTAGAGCATTTCCTTTAGAAATTACATATATCAGAGGGTCTTATTTGCATCAAAATTATGGTTAGTGCTCTAAAAAACTAAAATGAGGACATAATTTCTGAGTTTTCAAATAGCGACAAAGAACTTTTAAATTATTTGTAATCTTTATGTTTTTTTATCCAGTTGACCACTTGATTAAATGTTGCACTTAGGGGAGAGGATGTGGTGTTACTTCCAGAGCTGCAGACTTTGCAACGGGGGAACCAGGTTGGAGTTTCTGCTTCAGCTCAACATTCTGTGATTCTGGTCAAATCACTTAATCTTCCCATGTCTACAACCAAAATGAATTTGATCTTGTGTGATGTAACCAATGCTCATGTAAAGCACTCCAATATCTGACAAATCTGCACTATATAAAACTGCAAATACACAAAAAATAAGTGTTTTGCACACTTCTGTCATTGGGCTACATGTGGGCTACATCTGGGTGATATTTTGCTGCATTTGGGCTCTTTTGTCTCTGGTGGCCATCTTGGGAGATTTATTTGTTATGAAGTTTCCTAATTTCCTCATTTACTGCAGTCTCCTCAGTAGGAAATGCTTTCAGTGTTTTACTTTGAATCCATCAAGAAAGTATTCAGATATGTCACACGTTTGCCATAAATTCTGAATGTTAGCACTCTAGTTGCTCATTAGATCACTGTAGCAAACCTACTGCTCACCAGGGAAATCTGCTGCTGGTTTTCAAAGTGCATGTTTCAGTCTGCATGTCAGAATTTGTTTATGAAATAGAAGAGGATTTGAGAAGTCAAAATGTGCCCTATTTTTCTTTCTGCAGCACTAATCATAATTTCTATGGCAAAATGAACCCCCTCATTTTGTTCCTTTATAAATTAAATGTTTTAAGTGTTATCACTTTATTCCAATCAAGATGGCTTCAGGTGTGCCATACTTTTGTCATAAGTAAGACTGTTAGCGCTCTAGTTGTTCACTAGAACACTCTGGGACATTCTGTCATTGGGCTATACTTGGGCTACATCTGGATGATATTTGGGCTACATTTGGGCTCTTTTGTCTCTGGTGGCCATCTTGGGAGATTTATTTGTTATGAAGTTTCCTAATTTCCTCATTTACTGCAGTCTCCTCAGCAGGAAATACTTTCAGTTTTTTACTTTGGTTCCATCAAGAAGACATTCAGATGTGTCACACATTTGCCATAAATTCTGAATGTTAGCACGCTAGTTGCTCATTAGATCACTGTAGTAAAGCTACTGCTCACCAGGGAAGTCTGCTGCTGTATTCAAAGTGCATGTTTCAGTCTGCACGTCAGACTTTTTTTATGAAATAGAAGAGGATTTGAGAAGTCAAAATGTGCCCCAATTTTTCTTTCTGCAGCACTAATCATAATTTCTATGGCAAAATGAACCCCCTCATTTTGTTCCTTTGTAAATTAAATGTTTTAAGTGTTACCACTTAATTCCAATCAAGATGGCTTTAGGTGTGCCATACTTTTGTCATAAGTAAGAATGTTAGCGCTCTAGTTGTTCACTAGAACACTCTGGGACATTCTGTCATTGGGCTATACTTGGGCTACATCTGGGTGATATTTGGGCTACATTTGGGCTCTTTTGTCTCTGGTGGCCATCTTGGGGGATTTATTTGTTATGAAGTTTCCTAATTTCCTCATTTACTGCAGTCTCCTCAGTAGGAAATACTTTCAGTTTTTTACTTTGGTTCCATCAAGAAGATATTCAGATGTGTCACACATTTGCCATAAATTATGAATGTTAGCACGCTAGTTGCTCATTAGATCACTGTAGTAAATCTACTGCTCACCAGGGAAGTCTGCTGCTGGTATTCAAAGTGCATGTTTCAGTCTGCATGTCAGAATTGTTTTATGAAATAGAAGAGGATTTGAGAAGTCAAAATGTGCCCTAATTTGTATTTCTGCAGCACTAATCATAATTTCTATGGAAAAATTAACCCCCTCATTTTGTTCCTTTGTAAATTAAATGTGTTAAGTGTTACCACTTTATTCCAATCAAGATGGCTTTAGGTGTGCCATACTTTTGTCATAAGTAAGACTTTTAGCGCTCTGGTTGTTCGTTAGAACACTCTGGGACATTCTGTCATTGGGCTATACTTGGGCTACTTCTGGGTGATATTTGTGCTACATTTGGGCTCTTTTGTCTCTGGTGGCCATTTTGGGAGACTTATTTGTTATGAAGTTTCCTAATTTCCTCATTTACTACAGTCTCCTCAGTAGGAAATACTTTCAGTTTTTTACTTTGATTCCATCAAGAAGGCATTCAGATGTGTCACACATTTGCCATAAATTCAGAATGTTAGCACTCTAGTTGCTTATTAGATCACTGTAGTAAAGCTGCTGCTCACCAGGGAAGTCTGCTGCTGGTATTGAAAGTGCATGTTTCAGTCTGCATGTCAGAATTTTTTAATGAAATAGAAGAGGATTTGAGAAGTCTCGCAAAATGTGCCCTAATTTTTCTTTCTGCAGCACTAATCATACTTTCTATGGCAAAATAAACCCCCTCATTTTGTTCCTTTTTAAATTAAATGTTTTAAGAGTTACCACTTTATTCCAATCAAGATGGCTTCAGGTGTGCAATACGTTTGTCATAAGTAGGACTGTTAGCGCTCTGGTTGTTCTTTAGAATACTCTGGTAAGCTGCAGTAGAACACAAAGGAATCAACTGACAGTCTCTGCCCTTGTTGGATGTACATGTTTTACTGAGAATGTAAGACTTCATTCTCACATGACTGAGAAAGATAATGTGAATTTACAGAAAATATGCTCTCAGTTTAGCTTATAGATTACCTTTCAAACCTCTGTGGGAAAAGCATGAGAAAATAGTTTTCTCTCAACCATGATTCATGATATCACAGCAGAAGGCTTTTTCACATAATAAAATCACCTTAGAACACACCACAATTCCTAAAATGAGTATGGTACCATCAACAAATGATTTATAATGTAACTAATGTCTTAAAACCTTCTATTAACTGCAATGCTTTTTAATGAGGTGCTATCATGTATATTGGTCCCAAGATGGCTGCCAACACTTCTTGGATGAAGTACTGACAGCCAATCAGATATCACGATGAGATGTGTGGTTAGGCTCCGCCCAGATATATCTATCTTTTTAACTCTAATTTTCTCAGGAACTACTGAACGGATTTACAATATTTAAGCAAAAGGCACGAGTTTGAACTGAGGACTACCTCTTTGCCAAATTTGGTGTAATTCCGTTCAGCAGTTCGGGCTATAGCTGCGTCAACATGTCCTATGGGAAAATGCATGTGGAAAACGCGTTTTGGGACCCCCCTTTTTTCTCGGCCCCTGCCTGACGAATAACCATGAAATTTTCAGGATAGGAGTGGACCGGAGCTGGCCAAAAGTTTGGAAAATTTCGCAAAGATTCGTCAATCGGCGCCAACGTTATTCCAAATAGAATGTTGCGGATTTCCTATGGAAAATAGGTTCTAACTATAACTACCTACTGGCTACTGGCGACTGCCATCGAACTCACACCTCTGCCACAGAGAGACGAGACACACTCTCCTTCAAAGCGTCTTTAATTCAAGTTAACAGCAATCCAGGTAAAATTCTTAAAAGCAGGCCCAATGCGTTTCAAATTACACAGTTCTTGATCACGGGCCATTTTGAGGCACTGAGAACATGCAGCGCCTTATAGCCCCTCATTTGCATAATTACAATTGTTCTCATGTGAGCGTCAAGGTGCATTCTGGGACTACGAGTTTGCGGCATGCCAATAATTCAATCATCCTTGAATAGGTAAATATGGTGCTCAAAACAAAATAGGCATACCGTTCAGATTGTCTCTGTATTGATAAAATCGCAGTAGGTTACATACAGAGGCTCCATTCCATGCCTCATGTACCCGCTACAATTTGCGATGGGGCGTCTCCCGGCTGGCAACCTTTTAATCTTCAAACTCACACCTCTGCTACAGAGAGACGAGATGCACTCTCCTTCAAAGCATCCTTTATTCAAGTTGACAGCAATCGAGGTAAAATTCTTAAAATCAGGCCCAGCGCATTTCAAACTTACACAGTCCTTGATGACAGGACATTTTGAGGCACTGATTACATGCAGCACCCGATAGCCCCTCATTTTCATAATTATAATTGTGCTCATGTGAGCGCCAAGGTGCATTCTGGGACTACAAGTTTGCGCCATGCCAATTATTCAATCATGTTATGTTATGTTAGCTAATTTGCAGCGCGTACGGATACTCAATAGAGTGTCCCGGCGTGAGCCCAAGAGTCACAGGGAACCAAAACATAGGGAAAACTTGAGACAGGCTAATTGAACAGGAAGGTTTTGAGTGTTTTCCTAAACTGCAAATGATTCTTAAGACTACGCAGATCCACAGGAAGGGAATTCCAGTATGTTGCGGCAAGGAAGGCCAGTGAGCTCCCCCCCTTACGTTTCACACGAAACTTGGGAACAGACGCTAGGAGCATGTACGAGGAATGAAGAAACCTGCTGGGGTATAAAACTGAAAAGGTTTCCCGGGATAGGCAGGGCCATATTCGTAAAGTGCAGCTCGAGCAGTAGTCACAGCCTTGAACATTATCCTAGCTTTAACTGGCAGCCAGTGCAAGTTACGCAGGTGATACCTAACACTGGAGTGCTTAGGAAGATCCAGTAGCGGACGGGCGGCAGCATTCTGAACAACCTGCAATTTGTCCAAAAGGTAGCAAGGGAGACTGACATACAGCGCATTTGCATAGTCGATGCGAGAGGTGACCAAAGCACGGATGACCGTTTCTTTAGCATAGAGAGGCAACAGTGGCAAGAATCTGCGGAGGAGTTTTAAAATACCACAGCAAGTGCCAGTGAGTTTGCCAATCTGGTTACCAAAACTAAGTTTCTCATCAAACCAGATGCCAAGATTTTTCATAGGATGGCCAGAAGGAGAATGACAGGGGGATTCAGTCGGCCAGAAATTATTTCAAAACAATGGGGGAAACTCCCCAAAGAAAAGAATCTCTGTTTTGCGTTACATTTTAACTGAGCCGACACAAGCCAGCTAAATACCGCAGACAGGCAAGCCTTGACATGAGAGGAGGCGGCCTTGTGCTTCTTCCAGGTAAACAAAAGTTGCGTATTATCGGCGTAGGCAACCACTTTGTCACCCAAGTCCTCAGCCAGCTGAATAAGAGGGGCCATATAGAGATTGAATAGCAAGGGACTCAAAATAGACCCCTGAGGAACCCTTGTCAGCAGAGCTTGAGATGTTGACACAAATGGGGGGATCCAAACTTGTTGAGTTCTATTTTCCATGAAGGATTTTAACCACTCCCAAGCAGTACCGATGATGCCCAACTTCTGTAAACGGGCAAGGAGAAGTGAAAGGGGGACAGTATCAAAAGCGGCCTAGAGGTCGAGCAGGACCAAGACGACCCTGCTCCCAGCATCAGGAAACTCACGAATGGCCTCCACTACTTCCACTAGGGCAGATTCAGTACTGTATGTGGCCCTGAATCCCGATTGGGCAGGATGGAGTAGGCCCTGCTGTGCAATGAAAGATTTAAACTGCTTGTTGACCATTTTTTTGCAAACTTTGGTAATGGCAGGAAGCAGAGAGATGGGGCGATAACTGGAAGGAAGATGGGGATCCAGAGTAGGTTTTTAATGAGAGAGACAAGCAACGCCTGTTTCCAGTCAGTAGGAACAAAAGCAAGTGAAAGTGAGGTATTAATCAACTGATTCAAAAATGGATTGATAATAGCAGCTGCTGTAGCCATAAGTTTCGCAGGGAGAGGATCTTGAGGGTAGCCCGATTTAAGACAAGATAAAGCAGCCAGGGAGTCCGGCAGAGATACAGGGTCAATTGCCGAAAAGGCAACACAGGTAGTGGAACCAGATAAGTAATCAGGGAACCGCTGAAAGGGCTGGCTATCGCAGTTATGAAAATGCGATTGCAATGCCCTGACCTTATTGGTAAAGAAATCAGAAAGTTCTTCACACCATTTGAGAGATGTGGTGTGGGCCACATTCATTGCATTGTGAGAAGTGATGCTTTTCACAATGCTAAACAACTCTTTAACATTATTATTAGTCTGGGCGATACGATCAGCAGAATAGGTCCGCATGGCCAGTCTAATGGCCGCATAGTAGGCCTTTTTGGCCATTTTCAATTTGGTCTTGGCCTCAGAACCATAATCTTGTCTCCATTTTCTTTCCAGCCTTTTACCATGCTGCTTCAGAATTTTGAGCTGGGACGAGAACCATGGTTGGGACAGTGGGGCATTATGGTGTCTAGGTTTGGCTTGTGGAGTGAGATCGATCACCACCTTCTTAATCCAGTTATTAAAATGGGCAAAATCATCCTCGAATAGGTAAATATGGTGCTCAAAACAAAATAGGTATACCGTCCAGATTGTCTCTGTATTGATAAAATCACCTTAGGTTACATACAGAGGCTCCACTCCATGCCTCATGTACCCGCTACAATTTGCGACGGTGCGTGTCCCGGCTGGGAAACGTTTAATCTTCAAAATCACACCTCTGCCACAGAGAGATGAGATGCACTCTCCTTCAAAGCCTCTTTTATTCAAGTCAACAGCAATCGAGGTAAAATTCTTAAAAGCAGGCCCAACACGTTTCAAACCTACACAGTCCTTGATCACGGGCCATTTTGAGGCACTGATAACATGCAGCGCCTTATAGCCCCTCATTTGCTTAATTACAATTGTGCTCATGTGAGCATCAAGGTGCATTCTGGGACTACGAGTTTGCGGCATGCCAATAATTCAATAATCCTCTAAGGTAAATATGGTGCTTAAAACAAAATAGGCATACCGTCCGGATTGTCTCTGTATTGATAAAATCACCATAGGTTACATACAGAGGCTCCATTTTATGCCTCAAGTACCCGCTACAATCTGCGATGGTGCATCTCCCAGCTGGCGACCGTTTCATCTTCAAAGTCACACCTCTGCCACAGAGAGACAAGATGCACTCTCCTTCAAAGCATTCTTTATTCAAGTTAACAGTAATCGAGGTAAAATTCTTAAAAGCAGGCCCAACGTGTTTCAAACTTACACAGTTCTTGATCACTGGCCATTTTGAGGCACTGATAACATGCCGTGCCTTATAGCCCCTAATTTGCATAATTACAATTGTGCTCATGTGAACATCAAGGTGCATTCTGGGACTACGAGTTTGCAGCATGCCAATATATGTATATATATATATATGTATGAATTATTAAATCCTCACCTTGTGGGGAAGTCTGGGCAAACTGCGTGGACCAATCAACCTTGCTAAAAGGGTGTTGTATGATAGTGTTACATTTTCCAAGAAAATTACTCTAATGGTGCACTGTATGTCACCCTCAATTTGTATATTTAGATCATATAAATGGTCTGGAGGGGCTATACGTCTGTCTGGGGTTTCAACTGTAACAAAATTATCAGTTGTTGTCACTGCAAGAAACTCCTTGAGATACCAACACACTATGGTGACTTCTGCCGCACTGTCAAGGAGAGTCACCACCCACCTCCGGTTCAGGGGGAGATTTTTCAGTGATTGTGGCAGATTTTGTGGTTGTAGCTGGCACTTCCTTTTTCTGAAATTGTAGCTTAAATTGAGGATGTGTTTCCTACTTCTTTATCTTTACGTCAGACAAGGATTGTGAGTCCCTCTCTGGTTTCACGTACTCTTCTTGTCTGCAATCAGAAAGCCCTCTTTCCTTGTACTACTTGTCAGATGAGTATCAGCAATCTGATACCTTTCTGGTGCCTTGATTTGTGTGCGATCAAGCAACTTATAGTGTCCGGCTGATTGCTCCAGTGGTGGATAATCTTTTTGTTTATGCTTGGATTCATGCCATTGTTTTCTTAACAAACTCAGGGATATGCTTGCCAGTGTCCTTGTTAGAGCTGGTTTGCCAAGTGGTGGTTTAATAGGTCTGTGTGAGAGGCTGGCTTGGTATATGATGTCCACTAATGTAAGTGGGCACCCTGCACCAGTCCAGACAACCCTTATGGTGATTTAAGAGGTCTTAGACAACCTTAGAAAGCTCTCTAAGTGGTAGCTGTGGAGAGCAGCCTTCACGCTTAGTCCAAAAGGAGTGTAAAGCAGCTTGTTTTTACCAGAATGCAATCTTATATGTATAGATTAAAAGAAAAAGAACGACACAAGGTATTTACAAAAATATGTATTTATTATATAATACTCTCTAACACGTTTAAATATCTCCTACCCGGAGTTAAACACACTGCACACAATACTTTGCATAGAAATCAAATTATTAGAACAGTATACACAGTGGACCCCAGGGGGGGACCAAACCATATACTAAGAAAGTGGTATAAGAATCACGACTCATGTCAAGACAATGTCTAGAGGACTTAGAAGTGCTGGGGACCCAAGGAACCATCATATGGTAGGGATGGGATGCACACCTAATACAATATATTTTAACTCATCATCTATGTTGTCCTTGAATAGCGTACAAGCTGGTATGGTGCCAGCCCATATTGGCACCCATATAAAACAGTTTACTGGAAAGAGGCACCATCTCGCCCCCAACCAGTAGCACATCTCGGTAAGTGCCATGTTGGCATTCATCATTACCTGACTTTCAACAATCTAATCCATCTATTCCATGTGATTTATTTCTTTTTCCATCCTTTTAATCTTTAATCGCCCACACGTAGACAGATGTGCATTTTTTCAAGTTTCTGATGTTCAAAATGTGCCCATCCGGACCTCTAATTCATGAACACGACTGAAGCAAATGATTCATCAATGGCAGTGTTTATTCATAAAAAACCCAATGCATTTCGGGCTCAAATCACCCACCGTCAGGAGTCACTGTAAGCAATAAAACAATAATCACCTTTAGTTTCCCAATTTTACATTATTCATTCATATATACATAAAAATAACAAGTCCATCACATTTCCACTTCACATTATATTCTGCTCAAGTATTTCCTCAGTGAAACACTAAATTAAAAGATCTATTTCATCACCCTCCATTATTTATACAAGCACGTTTTGTCGTTTTTTGCTTTACACAAATAATTGCTACTATCAATAACAAAGCCTTCTATTTTGTCTGCATGCGACCAACATCCTACCTCTCATAACCTTTCATTCCTTCGTAACCTCCAACCCCCTTCTTACACCCTCCACCTTTTTACAACCACAAACAGCCACCCTCGCACTCTCCCCATTATCTGACTGTTTAGCTGTATTAAAGTCCTCAACTTCCTACATTCCCATGTGGCTCCTTAATTCATCCACTTTCCCTCTAACTTTCAAAAAATGACGATAGCGTGCATAGTTTCATACCTGCCACGGGCGTTTAAAATCGACCCTTCGCTTCTCCATTACAACTAAAAAACCTTCACTTCATACCCCTCCCTCTTTTAACCTAGAATCTCCCGCCAGTTTTCCTTCCTAAATTATCCCTTTGTTTCACTACTTTCCCGATATCGGAACTACTTCAAAAGTTTACCGTCCTCATGAAAACCACTTCATTTCCCATAATGCAGTGAGATAAACAAATCAAAACTCGAGCTCTTCCACCATGATGCGATGTACAACAACTTTTAGAAATTAATTATTACCATAATGAAAGACGATGTTAGCATCTTGCTACCATTAGAATTTCAAAATTCAAATCAAATGAAAGTTCTACACCACTTTCATAAACGAATCCTGATGTTTCGTCGACCGTGTGGGCGCGTAGGCAGATCTCTGTTTTTGAAACATTTTTCCTTCGTTTTTTCGGCGGATGCTATCCCAAATTACAGGCTTTACATAAACATCATATGGTAGGGATGGGATGCACACCGAATACAATACATTTTTAACTAATCCACAGCTTGAAAATTGATCCAAGAATAAAATACTACGAAACAATAGCCATTGTGGGCTTCAACCATGAAGATAAAGTCACCCCCTGCATTGGTAAAGCCATATACAGTTACATGCACATGGACTGCAGCTCTGCAATTGTCTGTAATAGGAATAGGCTGTTCCTGCACCATGATCAAAAAGAACATTGGAAACAAAGAGCAAACACAAAAATGGGTTATCCTTTCAAAGATTCAAACTTGAGCAACCAATCGTTAAAATCTAGTGCTTCCTCAAACACTGTGGAGGATTTATCCCTAACACCACGGATGTCTCCTGTGGTAGGTGTAAGGGCTATTATGGACACACACAGGTACTGCTAGGGAGATCCGCTGTATAAGTACTAGACCATTTTTGGAACCGCAGTGTTGCGGGTAACTTGTTGGAGACAGCGCTGTGCCTTTGGAAAACAGGACGTCAGAAAGTAGGGACCGAGTCTCTCTACCACATCAGCAACTGCTGTCCCGAATTGACACTCCTAACATTCATAGAGTAACAAGTGATTTGGCAACCTAGAACACAACACACTAATCCCCTAGTGAACCATTGAAGCAGATCATCACCTTTTGTACCTCACTCATGCATATCCATAATAAACAAAAGAAAGACACAGGAAAAGTTCACAATATATATTGTAAGTACCATTGCCTTTTATGAATCAGCTGTGCTGCAATTAGAAAACATAAAGAACTAAGCAAAGTAATCAAATTTAGTAGCAAACTGTATACAATGAACAGCCCTAACATGCGAAATTTTATATATTTCTAAGCCTACTCTCGCTATACGAGCACAGGGATATATTCGTGATTTTTTAGATTAGCACCGGACCTCGTACCCAGTATTTGTAGTTAGGTGACCGACTTCTTTTGTGTAAACTCAGTTTGCACAAGGCTGTGTTGCCTGTTCCACAACCTGTCCCTCTGCAAGAATTCTCCTCTCTTCTTTCCAAGGGGGCAGGTCAGAGTATATATGATAAGGACTACTGTGTTAAAAAGCAGAGCTACGCCAGTGTGTTGTGTCTAAAATGTTAGGAGATGTTGCTGACCGAGCACACAAAAACAGTATACCATGTTGCTCAACCTTGTACGAAATGTTCAGACTGAACCTCAAGAAGAAGAACTAAATAACAAATAACATGTGCAGGGTATTTCTAAAATAATATTGTGGCACACAAGCAAATGTATTATATGTGACTATGTGAAGCAAACGCAGCCTAAAACTTGTAATATACAGACCAAGGCAGAACCAACGTGGGTACAAAAGGTACCTTGCTACAGGAGCATATGTAGGATGTGGAAACAGGTGGATGAGACTGCGTTTACCTGTTTCTTCATAGATAGCTTGCTGTCCAAGATTATTCTGAGGTCGCAGGTGTGGTCTGTCAGTGCAGGGGATGGGCCGAGTTCAGAAGGACACAATGAATTATTCCATGGCAAGGTGCTGTTCCCAAAGACGAGGACTTCCGTCTTGTCTGTGTTGAGCTTGAGACAGTTGTTATTCATATATTCGGCGACGTTCATCATACAATTGCAGAAGTTGGATATGGTGGTGGAGGGGTCTTCTGACAGTGAGAGATGAGCCGCGTGGTGCAGAAGATGACGTTGAGTTCATGCGATCTGACGATGTTGGTCAGGGAGGTTATGTATGTGCTGATGAGGTTGGGCTGAGGCGCGATCTCTGGAGGATACCGCAGATGATTTCCTTGGCTTCTGAGGTGAATAGTGGGAGACGGATTCTTTGGGTTCTTCTGGTGTGGTAGGAGGCTATCCTTTCTGGTCGTCTCCCTGGATTCGGATTTGGTGCAGTCTGTTGATCAAGTTGTGTTGGGAGACAGTGTTGAAGGCGGCTGACAGGTGCAGTAAGATGAGGCTGCCATTTCTCCGCAGTTCTTGAGAGCCCAGATGTCCTCGGTGGATGCTGTCAGGGCTGTCTTGGAGCTGTCGTTGGCTCAGAGTCTGGATTTAGTGGGGTCCAGGAGGTTGATCTGTTCCAGGTGTTTGGTGAGTTGCTGGTGGTTTTTGGCATGAATATAATAGAATAGAATACGATAGAACAGAATAGAATAGAATGGAATATGATATGATATGCAATGTTATAATATAATATAGTATAATATAATAGAATACAATAGAACAGAATAGAATAGAATATGATATGATATGCAATGCTATAATATAATATAGTATAATATAATAGAATACAATAGAACAGAATAGAATAGAATATGATATGATATGCAATGTTATAATATAATATATTATAATATAATAGAATACAATAGAACAGAATAGAATAGAATAGAATATGATATGATATGCAATGCTATAATATAATATATTATAATATAATAGAATACAATAGAACAGAATAGAATAGAATATGGTATGATATGCAATGTTATAATATAATATAGTCTAATATAATATAACACATTATAATATTATATAATATAATTATGATATAATTTATGATGTGATATGCTATAATTAATATGAGATATGATATATGATATGATGCATCTCCTCGCCTGACATTACCATCCAACAATTTAAGTATAGATGAAAGTAAGTTTTTATTCAGAAAATAAATTCTCATTTGAAATAAGGGGGGGGAGAATATTTTTAATTTCATTTTCTACATCTTAAATGCAGCTAGTGGAATGGTAAACTGCATTAAGCAATGTGAAATGAAACGAGCTGCAGCCTCGGTGCGCGTGCTTGAGCTCACCTCTGTCGGAACCGCTTGTTTTTGTGACGTGTGAGGGAGAGAGGGCGGCCGGCAGGGGATCCGAGCTAAGAGGCAGCGAATAGAGCTGGTTTCCAGACAGTGTCAGCCGAGGTAATGTTTTATATTCTATTCCCATTTTTGATGCATTTTTGGTGTACACAAAGAGCGACTGCTCCAGAATGGACAATTACATCTCGGCATATTGTAAACAATCACAGTTTGTCCTCAGCGGGCACCTTAATGTTTTATTCACTCCAAGGAATGATATCCCACATGATAGATTGAGGTTACCAAGCCGGCACACAACCCTTCTTAATATCACACAATTAGGGGCTGTCAACACAATTTGGGTTAGGGTGCGCACAAGGCTCGTCTCTTTCAAAGCCACTACACAAACCTCTGTTTCTTGTTGTCAGTGTAGAGAGCACACATCGCGCGCATGTCTAGGGTAACGAAGGTGACATTTTCACCGCCTAAAAAAGAAGGGAGCTCGCATCTGCCTTTTGGCGGGGCTCCCCGCATTGGTATGCTGTCTGCTGTCTTAGAGGGTGATGCTAATGCTTCGCGCGGAGAGGGCTGGATGGAATTAATAATTGTATTATGGAATTAGAGTGGCAATTTATGCAGCCGGGCATTGTACCTGCTGTCAGTTTACACAGAGAAAAGAGCCAAGACAGAAGGAATATTAAACTGGCCAACTCGGCCCTACTGAAATATTCATGAGGAAAAATAAATGGGATTTATGTGCTGGGCAGCGGAAGCGTCCAAGAGGCACCAGTGCCAGAGAAGATACAGAGGATGGTTCTAGCTCCCGCTCTTAATTAAATAAACCCATACTTCTGAAGTGAGCGCGAGACCCGGGATCTAAAGGCTCTTCCTACCTTGCCACGAGGATGGCGAAGGCAGAATTCCTTGATGGTACTGAAGAGCATTCTCTTTGTTGCTGAACATCTTATTAAAGGCTGTAAAAATTAAAACTCTACTCAACCCCTGATGGTCTTACACTCTCCACATCTCAAAACCTGATTTATCTTCAAGAACTGCATCATTACATACAAAGCAGAGACAAACTATGCCAGCTAGACATCCACACAACTCAACAACCTACTAGGAGCCAAGCATTGAGCTAAAAGAAGGCAATGAGCAAAGAAAACCTTAGGAAAGTCTTCTTCAGATGTGAATATGGGATCTGCGACATCTGTTCAAATATTGGACTTTTCAGGATGGTTTTGAGACCTTGGGCCTGATTATGATGGCGGTGGGACTGCCACCGTCAGGCTGTCGGTAGCTTTCCCACCGCCATCAGAACCTACTGGACCGCCCGCCGCGGGCGGATGGAGGGCGGGCGGAGAGACCGACCGCCACAAATCCAACAGGCTCAAGGAGCCCTTTGGACCATCGGAGGGACTGCAATCCCTACAACAGTGGCTGTGCCTGCTCAGGCACTGCTGTACGGATTACAATGTCCTTTTCCGCCGGCCGTTTCATGCCGTTTAACCTGCCATGAAAAGGCAGGTGGAAAGTGACTTTGGGAGGCCCTAGCAGGAAGAAACAACCTTTACAAGCAGTCATTACATTGCACTACATGTACAACGCAGTCATTACATCGCAACATCCTTTACAACGCATGTCACTACAATGCAGCCATTACATTGCATGTCACTACAAACGCATGTCAGTACAATAAAGGCATTACATCGCATGTCATTACAACTCATACCATTACAACGCACAGTACCCCTACACTATCCAACACTTACCCTACTGTTGCACCCCCTGGAGTTAGAATAGTCATTTTTACCCCTACACTATCCAACACTTACCTTAAATGCAATGTAACGGTATGCATTGTAATGGTATGCATTGTAAATGTATAATGCGATGTAATGGAATGCGTTGTAAATGTAGTTTTAAATAATTTGTTGTAGTGGCATGTGATGTAAATGTATGCGTTGTAAAGGATGTTGTGATATAAAAACTGCGTTGTAAAGGCATGCTTTGTAAATGTATGCGTTGTAACATCATACATTCCCTAGCAGGCCCCCATTTCACCCTGAACCTCCGATATGGGATCTGGGGGGCACCTGTGGTGCCACTCTAAACATCCCTGCACCCATGTGGCGGGCACCGCATGGTGCCTGCCACACGGTGCAGGTATGTTCACAAACATACCTCTTAGCAGTGAGCCTTGTGCTGCAGCCCTTTTTAGGGCTGCAGCATAGCCTTCAATGCTAAGAGGCATGTTTCTGACCACCTCCATGACGGTCAGATCGTAATTTCCCTGGCAAGACCGCCAACCTTCTGTCGGTGGACATCTTCATGACAGGATGGCTATCGGAAGCTTGTCCGACCACCAGCATAATCAGCCCCCCTTGTTCCTCTCTCGGTACGCATATTTTTGGGTGGTGGTTCTCTGGCAATGTGTAATAGGAATTCTGAAATTCACGATGGCGTGGTCAGACTAGGTGAACAGAGTCAGCTTGCTTACCATGGGGTCACTGGTGTGTCTTCTGTGGGCAACACAAAATAAGGTTAAACAAAGGTTGAAAGTGGTAATGTGCTGTTGCATTTTAAAAATCTAAAAACATTTGTAAAAAATAAAAAAAACACCTATATAAATCTCCACAAACCAAAAAATTGCTTTTTTCAGTACCATGCCGAAAGGGCAATTTACAATAAGCCTGCAGCAGTTTGGTAGCTTCCAGGACCAGTACTGAAGCTAACCTTTATTCTGCACAAGCAAAGGCCATGTGCAGTAGGAGATGGTCATCTGTGGTGGGTTGGCAGCAGGACCGGGTTGCAGGCCACACCTAGCAGCGATCCCACAATACACATGACAAAAAGACATGTGCAGCAGTGGCTTGGCACAGCAGAGGTTGGTCACATGGTCTAGCCACAGGCCAGGCCCTGCTCCCTTTGGCTGGAGGCAGCATTTATTGGTCATTTGACCATTCCTCACTGCGCCCAGCTGAAGGCCATACTGAGGGGGGAGTGACAACCCACAGCATGTTGTTTGTAGGACCTGGCCACAAGCAAGGCTCTTTGGTCATCCCTCGCAGCGCACAGTCGAAGGCCGTGTGCACTGGGTTCTGGCCACGGCAGTGGGTTGGACGCGGGGCCTTTCTACTGGGGTATTAATACAGTGCATCAAAAAAACCTTTAAAAAGTCAATGAAGACCACAGTTAAAAATGAGTATTGGCTCAAACATACGAAACCACTGAACTTCGCCAGTATTGGTTTACAATGCACTCAGCCATAACTCATGCTGCTCATGATGCTTAGTACACTGCTTGAGAAGCCGACTAAGGAGTGAAACATATTGCAGACGTGAGTTCTGGTGCTCGTTGTGTGGGTTGTCAACCATTGATGCTTAACCCCTTCGCTGCGGCGCGAATTCCGCCGCAGCGCTGGGGGGGTTTGGGGTGAGCGCGGCGCCGCTATGCTCATGACGGAACCACGCCATCATGAGTCACAGGCGAGCTGTGCTCATGACCGCGTGGTTCCGTCATGACTCCACCCACTTGCGCTGATCGCCCGCACAGGCGGGGAAACAGCGCCACGTGGGCGGAGCGGCCGCCAACGGCCGCAGCATGACGGAACCACTCCGTCATGAGCACAGCGCACCCGTGGCTCATGACGGAGTGGTTCCGTCATGAGCATGCAAGGGGTTAATTTCAGTAGTTTTGCTTGTTTATCATAATCCACTTTTAAACTGTGTTTTTTTCATTGGCCCTATTCTATTTTTATTTTCTATTTCTACATCTAACAAGACACTGTAAAATTTCCCTCACACAGTGTTATAACGCTAGAAGAATATTTGCCATTGTTACGTCTCCTGCAGATAGACTTGGCTGTTAGCTAAATAGGTGTGTTGACAACAAACCTATTGTAAACTGTATGTAAACTCAGAGTGGCCTGTGGGTCTGCATTTTTTCATGATTTATTGGCTCTATTGGCTATTTCAGTTCTCATTGGCTTTCTTGCCTATATCACTTCTATCTTAGTTCCCTCAGTTCAGTGACTTTCCTCCTTCTTGCATTTGTCCTGCCAGGGAGACCTTCCTGCACATCAGCAATCACTCCCTGCAACTGTGTGCCTGTATTGGCGCTAGGCAGCACATCTTAGCACCAGTGATAGGGAAAACACAGGGGTCCACCGTATTGTAGTAACGGCACATCCCTGCGCTTTGAACATGTCGGAGTGGACATACATGCATTGGCAGCAAGGGGCATGTATGCATTGGCAGCATGGGACATAAGGTAAAACAAAGACGTTTAAATGTCTTCATTCATTGTAGGTTAATGTACTGGATATGGAATTGTTTTGTGATGCGGATGTGTGGGTCATCTAGTGCCCAAATCTGAAAGTCAAGATGCAAAAGAACAACCAGAAATAAGGGAAAATTGCCATTGCGGTGCATTCCTGAGAGCAACTTTATGTATCTTTTCTTACAGTAACTACATGTGGCCAAAAATATTAAAGTTCTATTTAGTCAAACCAAAAAAGAAGAGAATGTGAAGCCTGGTCAGAGCGGACAGGTTGTTGAATCGAGATTGTCCATAGAATCACAGGAAACATTTTTACTCTCCGTGTTTTGGCCGTCAAATATCAAAGGAACCCGCTTCAGGGTTGCACGTTACATGACTAGAGCCTGTCATGTGTAGTGGGTAGAACCCCTCTGCATTTCTATATGTGATTTGTGGTGCGCTTGTGTTGAGAAGGCCCGTGCCCAGATGCTGTGCATTTGAATAAATGTATTCTGTTTAACCTGATGTGACAGCTTGTCATCTAGCTTATGTGTGAGGGGTGCCTCGGGCAGGAAACGTGAGTGGAAGGGAATACATGCATCTGACACACAATTCAATATCTCCTGTGCACACCGAGAGTTTCCTATCTAAATGATAGGTTTGCGCTCGCATGATTTTCTTTTACAGAACGGGTGTATATTCTCTGTGGGGGTGTCTTCTTTTGTGCCTCTTCATCAGTGAGAGCTCTGCTCCTTTTCAATCCACCATCATCACTTCATGTTTAAACTGCAAGACTTTGGCCAGGGTTCCATCTGCACCCCTCCCTTTGCTAAACAATGGGCCTTGTTCCAGGGTAATAGTGACGTTTTAATACCACACTGCATTTATATGGATTCCACAATATTAGACAGAAACATATTGTCAAGATAAGTAGATGTGGAGTTAGAATAGTGAATCCGTACTTCCTTAGATATGATTACCTTGACAATATCTTGGTAGACGATACATCCTGTTGTCCAGGGCATGTACTATTTTCTTAAATGATTTTTTGGGTTTAGAAAATATGTTTAATAAAAAGTGCTTCTAGTACTGTTTTTTAGATGACATTCTTGTGAACAAACCTTTTGGCTGCCTAGCTCAACGCAGGCACCCTTACTTTATGCTGCAGGGGTTCCTGCATCGTAGGCAGGATTGTTTTTGTGCAGGAAGGGGCATTTTCCCTGTTCTATGTGTGATACAGGATGTAGCACACTTAGAAATAGGAAAAAACAAGGAAAGATTAAGATACTTCCCTTTGTTACGCCTCCCCTGGGGAGGCATAGTATTAAGGCACATTCCCTGGTCTATAATAATAGTAAATCTGGGAACGTTCCAAAATCCATAGGTGGATGTGTGGGAAGAGTCACACTCCACCCATGGAACGGCTCCCTGCCTGAGAGTAATGCAAGACAGTGATTTGCAATGCCTTGCGTTACTCTCGATTTGTCAAGCCATGCAGGGCCAACCAAGATGGCTGTGGGTGGTTTGGTAAATCTCACTTATGTTTTACAGCGCCTGGTGCCCTCTTTCGTGACGATAGGGCGATGCAAAACCTTTACAAATCTGGCACTCAGAATACAAATCTGAGGAACCCTGTGGCACATAAACAACCATTATCTGCAACATAGGCACCCTTGCACTATGCTGCAAGGGTGCCTGCGTTGGCGCTAGGCAGCTAATTTCAGCACCAGCGATAGGGAAAACATCGGGGTTTGCTGTATTGCAGTAACGGCTTTTCGCTGCGTTTTAAAAATGTCAGAGTGCGGCGCTGCCAAATTAGGTACCGGTCTGTGCTCCAACATTTTGTTGTACATCTTCCGCTGGGTTTCTTAACTCATTGATGCTCGATGAAATAAAGTGTTTGAAAATGTCAATTTTTCCATCTGCCAATCACATTGACGTTGTTAAGGACACCGTTTTTGTGATTCTTGGACCTTGCAATCGCCATTAGCATACATGCATTTTAAAGTGTGGACATACATACATTGGTAGCAGGGGGCATGTATGCATTGGCCTCATGGGACATAAGGTAATACTAAGACATTTAAATGCAATGATTTTAATGGCTTCATTCAATGTAGGTTAACGTACTGGATATAGGATTGTTTTGGGACGCGGATGTATACACCGTAGGTCACCCAGTGCCCAAATCTGGAAGTCAAGATGCAATAGACCAACCGGGAATATAGTAAAATTGTCTCCAGGGTGCCTTCCTGAGATCAACTTTATGTATCTTTTCTTACAGGAACTACATGTGGCCAAAAATATTAAAGTTCTATTTAGTCAAACCAAAAAGAAGAGAATGTGAAGCCTGGTCAGAGCGGACAGGTTGTTGAATCGAGATTGTCCATAGAATCACAGGAAACATTTTTACTCTCCGTGTTTTGGGCGTCAAATATCAAAGGAACTCGCTTCAGGGTTGCACGTTACACGACTAGAGCCTGTCAGGTGTAGTGGGTAGAATCCCTCTGCATGTCTATATGTGATTTGTGGTGCGCTTGTGTGAGAAGGCCCGTGCCCAGATGCTGTGCATTTGAATAAATGTATTCTGTTTAACCTGATGTGACAGCTTGTCATCTAGCTTATGTGTGAGGGGTGCCTCGGGCAGGAAACGTGAGTGAAGGGAATAAATGCATCTGACACACAATTCAATATCTCCTGTGCACACCGAGAGTTTCCTATCTAAATGATTTTGCACAAGCATGATTTTCTTTAACAGAACCAGTGTATATTCTCTGTGGCAGTGTGCCTTCTTTTGTGCCTCTTCCTCAGTGAGAGCGCTGCTCCTTTTCAATCCACCATCATCACTTCATGCTTAAACTGCAAGACTTTGGCCAGGGTTCCATCTGCACCTCTCCCTTTGCTAAACAATGGGCCTTGATCCAGGATAATAGTGACGTTTTAATACCACACTGCATTTACATGAACTCCACAATATTAGACAGAAACATATTGTCAAGATAAGTAGATGTGGAGTAAGAATAGTAAATCTGTTCTTCCTCACATATGATTACCGTGACAATATATTGGGCATGTTTTATCTTCTTTAATTATTTTTTGGGTTTAGAAAATATGATTAATAAACAGCACTTCTAGTATTGTTTTTTTAGATGACATTCTTTTGAACAAACCTTTTGGGTGCATAGCCCAACGCAGGCACCCTTGCTTCATGGCGCAGGGGTTCCTGCGTCGTAGGCAGGATTGTTTTTGTGCAGGAAGGGACACCTTCATGCACAATACAATCCTAGAGGCATTTTGCTTGTTCTATGTGGGATGGAGAACGCACCACACATAGACAGAGGAAAAAACAAGGAGATTTTGAGATATTTCTCTTCATCTTGCTTCACCTGGCAAGGCAGCCATTTAGACGTCTTCCCAAGTCTGCCCTAATGGTAAATCTGGGAATGTACCAAAACCCATGGGTGGATGCATCAGAGCGACCACATTCCACCCATGGAATGTTTCCCTGCCGAAGGGTAATGCAAGGCAGTGAGTTGCGAGGCCTTGCTTTCAGCAGCGGCCGGTGCAGGTATGAGCGGTGTGGCGGTTGGGTGAATCGGGACGCTGCGGGGGGGATGCCGACAGATGACGGAATAGGAGTTAGTTATTCATTTAATTTGCCTATTCCGTCGTCTGTTGACATCTCCTCTGCAATGCCCTGCACTGCCTACCGCGCTTACCTCGATTTGTCAAGCCATGCAGCGCCACCCAAGGTGGCCTTGGGTGGCTTGGTAAATCTCACTTAGCTGTTGCAGCGATCTGGCTCCCTCTTGAGTGGTGCAAGAGCGACGCAAAATTTTGATAAATCTGGCCCGCAGAATACAAATCCGAGGAACCTTGTGGCATGACTGGTGGGGTGACAGGCAACCGTTAATTTACTAAAGCTTTGCCATATTAACACAGTTAATATGTGAAAGCTAGCATTATTTGCATCCAAGAGACTTGGTGTGCCAGTAGTTTGTGTGTAGGGAGAGATTATTTCGTTCTTGAGGCAATGACCTCGCCTTCAAAGAAAGGGCATGCAAAAGGGGGATTTGCGTGCCTTTTGTCAAATAGATTAAAATGGAATTTTACCCATTATGTTGACCCAAGTAACCTTTTCCAGGCGGTGACCCTTTGCACTTTAACTAGTAGGGGAAACAATAATTCTTTGGTAATAATAAATGTATATATCCCCCCGGATGAATGTTTTAATATCCTATTGAAGCAAGTTTTTTCGTATATTAAACAGATTAAAGAGTTAGAACCACCCCCCCATGTGTTGTTAGTAGGCGACTTTAATTGTAAAGTTTCTAACTCTAGTTTAGAGTTATTTAGAAACAAATGCAAAGAAGAAGCATATTTTATTCCTCAGATTCTCTTCCCTAATAAAATTAAAACTAATAAGAGAGGGAAGTTGTTGCTGGAAGAACTTTCTGCAGCTGAGGGGTTAATAGTGAATGGTAGGCTTCCCTCTGATGTTCCTGCAAAATTTACTCATAGATCCTCTCAAAGCCAGTCAATCCTGGACTATGTAATCACAATCTATGGTAGCTTTTCCTTAGTGAAAGATTTGGTGGTCTCTCCGACATCATTTAGTGACCACAATGTGATTACCATAAATCTTTCTCTACTTTTTCCAAATTCCGATTCATGGTCCCTTAATAGTGATATAGTTAATTTTCATAAGGACTCTGGAAGATGTTTTTGGAATTTTAAAGCCAAGAAGGGCCTGGAGTGTATTTTAGGTAAAACTATCTTAGAATTGAATGATTGGCAGGGTTTTGAATTGATTTATTTTGAGAATTTTATGAAGGAGGTTATTCGTGTTGCTAAAAGATCCACCTCTTCCGTAAAAAGGATCTATGTTCCTAGTTCAATTATCCTACTAAATAAGGAAATAAATAGATTAGTGCGGGAGCAATTTCTGTGCAGATCTACTGAAATAAACAATAAAATATATTTGTTAAAAAGAAGGAGAAGTAGAATTAGAAAGAAACTTAAAAAAGAAAAAGAGGATTCTTTTTGGATAAGTTTGTGGGAGGCTGTTGTTCATGGCAAAGTCAGACAATTTTGGTCTCTTATTGGAGAGGGTTGTGGAGTTAGAGTTAGTCCTCTCCCTATTCCTATTGCTGAATCGTCATGGGTCTCTTTCATTTCGAACCTTTATGCTGGGAACGGCGAAGTGTTGGAATGCGAGTGGCCCATTAGAGCCATTAGAGACGTTGAGTTTTCCATTGAAGTCCCTTCAGAGAAAACCATTGAAATGGCTATTAAGGATATGCGTTCTTCTGGAGCAATGGGGCCTGATGAACTTCCTATTTCGATATTGAAGTTAGACCCTGTTTTATGGAGCAAGATTCTTTTTCCTTTATTTAGAGCGTGCTTCCTTAGTAAAACTGTGCCCTCTTCCTGGAAGGGGAGCATTTTGGTTCCTCTATTCAAGAAGGGCGATAGGGATAAGCCAATGAACTATCGTCAGATAGCCCTTCTTGATGCTATTGGAAAAGTTTTTGCCAAATGTCTTCTATCATTAATTACTGATTGGGTTGAGGTGAATCAGATATTACCCCTTGAACAAACTGGTTTCCGTAAGGGGCATGGTACTTTGGATAACCTTACAGCCCTGCAGGTTATTTTGGTCAAATATGTAAGAGTTCGGGGAGGAGGAGTGTATGCGGCTTTTATTGATTTCTCCACAGCATTCGACAAAGTAGATCGCCTCTTGCTGTGGAGAAAGTTAGCTGTTTTGGGTATGCCCCCACCTTTATTAGATCTAGTACGGTCCTTACATACGGACACTTGGTGTCGAGTGCTACAGGGTGGAGAAAGGGGCTTATCGCGGGCTATACCCTCTATTAACGGATTAAAACAGGGTTGTCTTCTGGTACCACTGTTGTTCTCCCTGTATATTGCTGAGCTTCCAGCATTGCTTGCATCATGTGTTGGCATAGCCCCGGTAGTGGGGGTTTTTTCTATTTCTTGCCTTCTATATGCAGACGATATTCTTATCCTTGATTTAACTCCTAAGGGTTTAGCTAATCGTCTGCAGGCTCTACATCATTTTGCAGAGACCCACTTCATGAAGATAAATGCCACAAAAAGTAAAATCATGTGCATTACAGGGAGGAAAAATCTAAATCTGAGAATTTTGGTTGGTCAGTCGGTGGTCAGAAATTGGAGGTGGTTAAAACATATACCTTTTTAGGAAAATAATTTCTGCAAACCTGAGTGAGAAGCCGCACATCGATAATAATTCTCGTAAAGCCCTGTCCCAAGGTAGAAGTTTGAGCGCTCTTTATTCCGCCACAGGGAGAAGACACTTATTTACTCGAGGTTTATAGGGCAAAAATTCCATCAACCCTCCTGTATGGTATAGAATTGGTCGATTTAAAGCATTGGGGTTTTCTACAGTCGGTCGAAGGAAAATTATTAAGGTCTATAACCTCTCTTAACTCTGCTTGTTCTGTAGCTGCCTGCAGACTTGAGTTTGGTCTCCGTAGCAGTTGGGTGCAGGGCCTGTCTGCCTTAGTACGATGGGTTGCCAGCCTTGTTAGAGGAGAAAGGGGTACTCTGAGATCCCTTCTCAAGGGGGAATTGTTGGGAAGTTTTAGAGAGTACTCCCAAATTGTTAAGAACTTCAGAAAGGCTGTGGCACTTCTCGAGTTAGATGAGAGTACTATTTTTGTTATCTCTCCCTCCCAGCTAAAATCTCTTCTGAAACAGGCTTCCTGGACTCTTTGTTTTACGTTGGACAAAAAGTCCATGATAGATAAGAAGGGAGGTGCTCTTCTGATTAATACATACTCAAGGAAGCTTGCCCAACCTTATGTCATCTGGAATTTACCTCATGGTGTTCGGAGATTTTGGTTCCTCTTGAGGCAGGACCTATTGCCACTTAATACTCTTTTGGCAAAATGGTATGGGTCCTCTCCCTTATGCAACTTATGTAATATGTCTGCACAGGATCGAACTCATGTATTGTTTATATGTTTTGTATTGCGTCCACTTCGCTTAAAGTGGTTAAGACCAATATGTTTGCAATTGGGTATTCTTGATATGAACTCTTTTTGCAGGCTTTATATACTCCTCCAAATAAAATGTTTTGCTTCAATATTTTTAACTTTTTTAAAGGTTTTTTTAGCTATTTATTGATGAAATATGGAGGTCTTGTGTTGTAAATTGTCTTGTTCAGTGGAGAGTGTTGTAATTGTCATTCTGTACTTTGGGAATATGTATTTGCATTTGTGTATTTTGATTATGTGGCCCTCTTTGGAGTGCCAAAACATAATAAAATAAATTGAATAACACAGTTTGAACATTTTAAGGAGAGGCCGCTACAGACCTTGGTGGGCTGAGGCTGTGTGTCGGTCTCTCAGAGGCCTGCCAATTGATTTGAAGGCCAGTCCAGTGTGATAGAAAATCACCAGGCCTCGAGCTTGCTAAAAAGCAGAGGTGGGAAGTTTGGATTCAAGATAGGCATGAGTGGGTGCTTCACGAAGGCTTTTGCAAGGTGAGAAGGCTTGGACGCAAGTGGAGGTTGTGGACGTGGTAGAGTTTGCTTATGAGTTGTAGGTTGCTATGACAGTGGAAAGCAACTGAGGAACATACATTGCACCTGTGAGTAACACCAAAACACCCCGAGGACTCAAGCATGCTCTAGAATTTCATAAAATGCAGACCAAAAATAACCCCTTTTCATCACATGGAAGTAACTGAATAGTTGGCAATAATGCTGTATTACTAAGAGGTTCAACCACACAGTCAAAAAGTGACTTTCAAGTTCGCCCTGTGTTTTCTTCCCTTGTTTTAGCAACGAAGCAAGGTTGGTGTGTAGGGGATACAAAGAAAGAGAAAATACCAAGGTAGAGGCACACACCTGGATGGCCTACCGCTTCCCGAGTGAGGCGCTTTTCTTCCCCACTGGCCATCGTACAGTGATACCAAAATAAACCCAACAAAACATGATTGTCTCCTCCCAAATAATTAAAGCTGCCAGTGTTACTGAAATTCGCAATCTGTCCTTCTTAGAAAAGAAGCGCTCCTCCATTCAAAGACGTCTCTGTATCCATGAAGGCTACACGGTCGCCATTGCACAGGGTAATTGCTATCGATCACGACAAAGAATCCAACAGGCCCGAAAGAGACTATTATCACATCTGAAAAGACTTGGACAACTTTGCAGAAAGTTCTCCTTTTGTTTCAAGTGTAAGAGCTCGAGGCAGTTTGTTCAATTTGATGGAATTCTCCAAGCAGGTAATTACTTTGCATGCAGGACAAAATGGCGGCTGTTTGAGAGGGCTAAAGTCGTGTAAGACAAAATTGTTGCATTGCTATTTTTTCAATGCCTATTCTTTTTCAACACACAAAAACGTTATTACATTTGCATGGGGTTTAAAAAATATATGTTTAAAAATCTATGCCACTATCGCCTTTAAAAAACTACTATTCGAAAACAGTAAGGGACAAAAGCAAAACATGGGCATACAAAAAAAGAATTCTAAATGAAATAACAATTTGAAGTCAATACAATGCCACTACATTCGATCAATGACAGCATGTGGTGATGCTGAAGAAAATTGCTCAATCAATCAAACAAAATCCACTTTACTGTACATCAATATTACAGGCTGCCAAACCAGAAACAGGAGCTAAAGCCAGCACACAACAGGAGCAAGAGGTGCCACTTTCTTTTTTTTCCAATTGATCATAGTTTACAAAATGTATTTTTAAGATTTGCCTATTTTTTGTTGACCAAGCTTGTTTGCAAGATTTCTGCAGTATTTACTGCACTGACGAGTATTGCATTAAAACACCGGTTCCTGTGTGTATACGCTAGTAGTTGTAATTTTGATTCTGCCTCTGGTGTCCAGGACGTTTGGTAGCCCAATGCATTGGAAACGTGGCTTTGGTGGTTCCAGTCTAGTCCGATGTTGCTTGAGATGATGTGTTATAGGTGGTTTGATTGGTTCTCTGTTCAGTGAATGAGTACTAAGGGGCGGCACGTCGGTGTCTGAAGCACTGGCCAGACTGACGCATTTCAATGCGGTCGGTCCGACCTCATGTGTGAGGAACCGACCACTGTGGTTCGGACGAGCTCAAGGAGCCTGTTGACCCTGCGGTCAGAATGTAATCCCTACAATGAGGGCAATGCCAGCTCAGGCACCGCAATAGGGATTACAAATGCGCTTTCCGACGGCCTTTCAATGGCGACCAAACGCCATTGAAAGGCTGTTGGAAACAAACTATGAGGGCCCCTAGCAGGGCCCCATCCCTCCGTGACCTCTGCTATGAGACCAGGGAGGCACCACAGTTACCCCCACAGACATCCATGCCTCATGTGGCAGGCACCATGAGGTGCCTGCCACCGGGGAAGGGATGTTTAAAATTAAAATATTTTGAATGTACTTTCATGGCCATCCAGATAACGGTATGAGATGACGCTAGTTGTCTTACTTTAAATATACCAGCATTCTAGAATATAAACCGAATTGGCTATGAGGTTAGGTCAGGCTCTGTAATGGGAAAGGAGTAGTATATATCTCTCCAACTGGTGGAACAAGTAAATAATAATTCAAATATTCCCATTCAACAACCATCATACAGTCAGATCTGTATAATGATTCACGCATGTGTGTATGTCGCTGGAAAAAGGTGTCCAATTAAGGAATGTGTTACAATCAGTACGTGAAAATGACAAGTTTGGATAACCACCCCTATCTAGGTGCCAACCCACTAAGATATAGCCAAACTCATTACCCTGTTAGCCGACTGTGCGCTTCTTATGTTAATATGTGATATGAATCGTGAAATCGCAAAAATTACATATACGGCCCCTCATCATACAATTGTGTGTGCTCTCATGAAAGAAAACGGATAATCAATCAACTAAAAATGTATTCTATGGTCAACTCGTATGGATGAAAAAGGAAAAGATAGGAGGCAAACCTATCTCAGTGTAGCCCTGCTAAAGTCTAACAAACCGACTCTGCTTTACATTATAATCATATGCAATGTGCGTTGTAAGTCCCAGCAATAGGTCCATGATCTCGCAAAGACATTCACTCTTATCAAGGAAATTACATCTTGCACATACTCATCTCCTTACAAGAGTAGTCCCATTGTGTACTGAGTCACTGGCGTTCTGCATTTCTCCATATTGGTAATCCTATTTCTATATAAAGGAAACTGAAGTAGGACTACACACGCTCATCAGCCATCAGTAACACAGCATAAACTTAGTCGCCATGTTGGATGGGATTTTCCAAATTATATATATGTAGTGTTGCTAAGTAGTTGTAGGTTCTATGGTCAAATTGTACAAAAACAAAAACACCTACCCAATATCAATGCAATCATGGTAAAGTTCAACAACTGACTCTACACTACATATAAGCGGACCCGTTTTTATTAAGGGAGCCAACGTTCACGTTCTCACCTCCATTACTGGACTTTAACATTGTGTGCTGGGTCACTGGTATATCGCATCAACGCCATGCTGGTGATTCTAATTCTACATAAAGGAACTGAAGTAGGACTTGACATGGGAATCAGTTCATTGGGAAACTGTATAACTATGGTGGCCATATTGGGTGTAAGATTCGGAATAATATAATAATACAATAATATAATATAAAGCAAACTTTTGGAGGGATACATCAACTTGCAGCTCATGGAATACATTGAAGCCCAAACGTGTCTTGACCTTCACCGTCTGGTTTTAGACCTAGACACTCCACCTAAACCACCCTGCTAGGCATGACGGATTTCATTAAACTTTCCTTGGATAATATTAAGGCAGTATCATTGGTGCTGCTAGACTTGTCCGCAGCCTTTGATACTGTAGCTCATCACAGACTATTACAAAGACTGACGGAAATTGGGGTGGTAGGGCCAGCTTTTCAATGGCTCTCCTGTTTTTTAGAGCAGCATACCCAAGCCATCACTCTGGGTCCCTTTCCTTTTGAAGCTAAATCTCTTAGGAAGGGGGTACCTCAGGGCTCATGCCTCCGCCCTACATTGTTTA
Organism: Triturus cristatus; assembly: GCF_964204655.1. NCBI lineage: Eukaryota > Metazoa > Chordata > Amphibia > Caudata > Salamandridae > Triturus > Triturus cristatus. Next base: position 87,267,177 of record NC_140583.1, read on the forward strand.
ATATATACATGCCCCCCTTGCAAAGATCATCAGAGACCATGGCTTTGTCCCCTTTTCATATGCAGATGAAACACAACTTCTGCTTTCGTTTGACAATAATTCGGAGGCAACAAAACAGCTTTTTGCAGAGGGTATGCGTGCTATCTCCGACTGGATGACAAAGAACTTCCTCCAGTTGAATGCCAATAAAACAGAGATTTTCCTTTTTAGCAAAGCACAACTTCTGTGGTCTCCGATTAGTGGCCCTCAGAATTAGGTCCTGCCCCCATCCCCATGATCAAGGCAAAAAATCTGGGAGTATATCTTGACCTCGCCTTATCCATGAAAGACCAGGTGGCGGTTGTTGCAGGCACATGCATTTTCATGAAGAAGCTCCTTCGGAGAGTGTTCTAACCTTTCCCTTTATCTGTCCGTAAGACCCTGCTCCAAGCTTTAGTAGTCAGTCTTCTGGACTACTGTAATGCACTCTTGGGTGCAGCAAATGAGATGGTACTAAATAGGTTGCAGGTGGTCCAGAATACAGCAACACGGTTGGCTATAAATCTTCCTTCCAGGACATCGTCCGTGCCGTTACTGAAAGGTCTTCACTGGCTCCCTATCCTTAACAGAATCAAGTTTAAAACCTGCTTTCTGGTCCATAAAACTATCAATGTAGCGGGCTCAGGTATCTGGCGGAAAAACTTGTCCCTTATCGACTTATCAGATCCCTGCATTCTAGCGGGAAGGCTCTGTTAGTAGTCCCTCGGGTTAACAAACTATGAACAGGGGGGCATCTTTTGCCTATGTTGCCCCGCTTCTCTGGAACTCTCTCCCCACCGCCTTACGTATGTGCCCTAATTTGCTTAAATTTAGGAAACTTCTGAAAACGGATCTCTTCAAAGAATGAGCGCTTTTACTACCCCCTAACTTCTTAGCCGTGGTCAGCGTGGAGATACTCCTATTGGGGTAATTCCAGCGCTTTATAAATTTTTCATTCATTCATTCATAATATATAATGTTGACCAGTAATTGTAAATCAACTAAATAGGATATAAATACATTCCATGATTAGCTCCTAATTTAGAGATATAGTAAATTATATTGTTAAGTGTGTTAAGATATGTAGATATATCATAACCAAGGGGTAGTAGGGAACTTATACTGCGTCAACAAGAATCCATTAAGTACACTTAGGAAAGGGTTGGGACGATTCAGAGGTCCCTCCCAGTTGAGGGGGGTCGGACAGTGGGGAGGATACTCTTGTGTACTTTGTCCAGTTTCGCACCAGAGCGGGAGCCAACGGCTGTCTAAACTGGTTTGAACTGGAGTATGCAAAGAGGGTACCAAATGTGCCATTCAAGCAGTCCCAGTGGCGCTGGCAAGCACCCCCACCCTGTCCCAATACTCTAAACCCTGTCTTTGAGGTGGTCAGACCTCCCTGTGACAACATACCTATTGTTCTCCCTTACCCTGCTCCAGCATAGCTCAGCAGGAAGAGGGCAGAATCATGTCTGTGGTCGGCAGCAGCCCTATCTTGCTGTCCGGTTCTAGAAGACTGGTACTGGGAGTACTGTGAGCCTCCTAGAGGAGTTTTACAGTGCATGGAGTCATACCTCCCACACCGTTTATGGGGGTATGATTCCAATATGTTTGATTCCAAACATGACAGGGTTTGTTACAGCCAGTTTAGAGATGGCCATTGTGTAATGACTATTTTTATTTATTTATTTATTTATAATGTTTTATATAGAGCAAACATGATCCCGGAGGATATCAGAGCACTTTACAATATGTGGGAAGGAAGGTAATACATTGCAGTTCTGGCATCAATAATAATAACCAACATAACAGTTACAAAACAAGGTGGTCAATAGAAAGTAATACAATAAGTGGTACATAGTGAGCAAGAGGGGAACAAATGGGGAGCATGCCCTGTGTGTAAGAAAAGCGTTATAGGGTGACCATTCTCACCACTTGTATCCATCTCCACATGGAAAACCCCAGAAGGGACCATTTCTCAAAATCCATTTTCATCTCGGCTTTCAGGGAGTCCATGTTGTCCGCCACTATCCCGGCTAGCCCTTTATTGACCAGGATTCATTGGTATTTGAGGCATGATGGCTGCCAGTGGAAAAGGGAAGCCGTGGATTGCTGCTTTCGTGGTGCCGGAGGAGAGCGACAGGGCCTCACTCTTATCCCAGTTTACTTTTTTAACCAGATAGAGCTGCAAAGCCATCAAAAATCTCCGGCAGGGAGTGTTGGAGGTCTGTGAGGGTGAGCAATACATTGTCAGCATATAGGTACATTTTGGACAGACTGCCCACAAGGGGGATTCCTGCAATAAGAGGCAATTGGCGAATAGCAGAGGCTAGAGATTCCTTGGCCAGGAGGAACAGACAGGGGAGAGTGGGCAGACTTGGTGAGTGCTCTTTTGGATCGGGAATGGATCTGAGATTAATTCTTGCTCCAAAACCACCTGATGAATGGCAGAGGCTATGTCCAGAGTGGAAAACACTTTGACACCTTCCACGAAAGACAGCATTTGGGTAATGTTGGGTAGGGGATGATGGTCAACCCACCAACAAGCTAACACTTCGCGCTCCACTACAGAATAAGATGCCTTGGCTCCACTTAAACTGTGACTAGCAAAAGCGACAACTTCATCTTTCCAATTCTGTCTGGCATCAGTGGTTACAATGCTGGGATCCATAGTATTGAAGGGCTTGAGAGGAATCGCTTTAGCAACCACACACTTAATGTCCTCCAACATACGACTACACTCCTTATCCCATACATATCATTCACCCATTTTAAGAAGGGCCTTCAAAGCATGTTTTCTCTCAGCACACCTAGGAATGAATGATGCAAAAAACACCATAAGACCCATAAAGATCTTAACTGATCTTTTTCTTCAGGAATGGGGGCTTCAACAATGGCACTTACCATGTTTTCCTTCGGTTCTACACCATTCACAGACAACTTTTTCCCTAATTGTTCTACACGTTCCATTCTAAACTAGCACTCTTCTGCTTTTCGAGTTACACCCTTCTTCTCCCGAATGGTCAAAACTTCACATACACTAATAAATCACTTTAGAAACAGGTAACCCCTTCCACATCTCTAAACATGTTATCCATCAAAGGCTGAAATATTGCAGAAGCAGAGGCCAACCCAAAGGGAATCCTCTTGATTTGAAAGGCCCCTTCAGGAGCAATAAAGACGTTAAATGCCACGATTCTCACTCCAATACCACCTGGTGGTAGGCAGAGACCATGTCCAAAGTGGAAAACACTTTAACAAAAAGACAGCATTTGGATGATTTTGGCTAGGGGATGACGGTCAACCCAAATTCTGGAATTCACACCCCCTCAAATCTACGCACATACTTAAGCTCCCATTGGGTTTGTGAGCCAAAACCACAGGAGATAACCATTCTGAACCGTCAATCGGCTAAATTATGTCCAAGGAAAGCAACTTGTCCAGTTCCTTCTTCAACTCAGGTCTCATTAAACATGGAAACCTTCTCACCTTGTGTACCACAGGTTCAGCTTGTTCCTTGGGCTGAATCTTGTGTTTGAACCCCTTGAACTATCCCAAAGAGTCAGTAAATAGTTTACTGAATCTTCTCTCCAAATGTACTGACTTCAACAGACCACACAGCCATGCACTCCTTCTTCAGGAGCACTTGTTCACTGTTATTAGGATCCAAAATGATCTCCAAATTACGCTGTTCCATCCAACCCAATAAGGATGATCCATACTTGACTATGTTCACAGTGGCATTCAACACATTCTCTTTGAAAACTACTGCAGTATCAAGTTCACCCACGACTTCTCTGGGTTTACCGCCATGTGTAACCGGTTTGATTTTGGGTCTTCTAATGACAACACTCTTATCTTGGTTCCAATCCTCCTCCCTAATTAACAGAAAAGGTGACCCTGGGTCAGTCATCATGTTCACACTCACACCTTCCATGATCACCTTGCAATAAAGCCTTCTGATGGTGGAAACATCCACAGAGACATTCTAAATTTGACTTCACACATACAAAATGAAACTTTCATCACTATATTCAGAAGATCCAAGATCCTCCACTGCACTTACAACTTTTTGTTTCTCTTTTTCCTTCTCTTTCCTTTTGGAATTGTAAACCATAGTGGAATATCCCTTTTTCTTTTACAAATAGCACATACTTTACCAATTACAGAGCATGTATTTGCATTTCTCAAATGATACGCACTCCAACATCTATAACACTTCCAATTCTTAGATTTCCCTTTTCTCTTCATAGAATATGTATTTCTTATTTTAGCAACCAAATGTTTAGGTGCAGATTTGAAAATTGACATTTGCACCAAGAAAGCAGCTGTTCTTTCAATACCAGCTGCTAACTCTATAGTTTTATTCAAAGTTAAATTCTGAGTTTTAAGAAACACTTCTTGTAATTTCCTGTTTTTGGTGTGCTCCACCACTTGATCCCTGATCAATTCATCCTTAAAATCCATGCACCTGCACATCGGTGCTAATGTTCTCAGAACACCCAAATAGCTTTCCACAGATTCACCCGGCAATTGATGGTGACTATGAAACTTATGTCTCTCCATGACCATATTTTTATGAGGCTTAAATCTCATATCTAACATCTTCGTTGTGGATGCATACTCATCCAATGGATCTCCTTCTCCCATAACAGCCTAGTGGGGAAGATGCTTTAAAATGGTCCTGCCCCGTGGACCCAAGCAATGTTTCAATACAGCAAACTTTTTTTAAGAGTAAAATCATCCCCATCAATTGCATCCGAATATTACTCAAAACCTTCTTTCCTTTTTTTTTTTTTTTTTTATTTATTGAATGTTCCACAGAAAACCACATAAGGATAACAATACAACTAAAATTTTACAAAGACAAGTGAGAAAAAAAAATAAAATAAAAAATAAAAGGATTAATCAAATAGATAATCAATTAGCGGTTGCCAGATTGCAATTCCGAATTTCCTCTTGCGTGGTTTTTTTAATCTATACATACTAATTTCTAAATTAAACAAGTTGAGTAGTTTGGCCCGCCACAAATCAAAACTCGGAGCCTCAGGTTGTAACCAAGCAGTTGCAATGGTAAGTCGGGTTACAGCAGCAATTATAAACAAAAAGTATCGAAAATTAAATAAGCGTTGCCCCTCTGATAACTCTACTCCAATCCCTAATAAAATCCAGCTAGAAGAAACAGAGACATGTTTGCCTAAGATTTGAGACAAAAAACTTTCAATTTGGTTAAACAAACATCGTAAAGAGGGGCAGGAGTAGAAAACATGAACAATATCAGCATTATCCGAATGGCAGCGAAAACAAACTACTGAGTTACAAAAATTGACCAGCATTACCCCATTTCCTAATAACCGCGGGAGTGCGGTATAAATTAAACAAAGTTTTAAAATGTTGGGCTTTTAACGAAGCTGAATACAAAATTTTATGGGCAATACTAATAGAGTCTTCAACATGGATAAGAGGAGAGTTTAATCGAGTTCTCCACTTCAAATTAATTTTATCCAAGTCATCTACTCTATTATCCAATAATATATGATAAATAGAACCAATACGTAACTGAGAGCTTATAGCTTCTATAATACGAATAGAAACAAGATAAGATGTGTGTTTGTGGATGAAATCCCGGATCTGAAGAAATTTAAAAAACTGATTATTAGATAAATCAAATTTCTTTCTAAATTCGTCAAAAGAAAGACACGATCCCTCTGAAGAAACAAAAGCCCCTAACCATACAATCCCCTTAGAATACCATTGCAGAGCTACTGAATCATAAAAGATAAAGGGTAGGAGATATGGGGCAAATAAAGGAGTATAAATAGTGTATTTAGGAATGTGAAACATCTTTTTAAGATTTTTCCAAACAGAGAAAGCAGAAGAAAGTATCTTGAAGCGGGTACGCTTGTAGTAGCTGCCATCAACTTCAGTTTGCAGACAGTTCTTGGCATAGCTACCAATTGCCATTTGAAAAATTGAAGGTGCTTCTGCTAGATTACTAACCTCCTCCCCCGTAAACAAGATGCGCATCTTTAATAGTAAGCAAGAGATTTGATATAACGCAAAATCCGGGATTCTCCATCCACCGCGATCAAAGGGTAATGTCATCCAGCGTGAAGCTCTCCGAATTCTCCCTGGAGCCCAGATATATTTTTCACAGAGAGATTGCAATTGTTGGATCTGGCGCTTAGAAACCAGAAGAGGAACGGCACGGAAAAAATAAAGTACCCTAGGGAGAACGACCATCTTTAAAAGGTTGGATCTACCGACAAGTGTAAGATGTAAACTCTGCCAGGATTCCAACGAGGATTTGGTGTTGTCCAGAATGTCATTCCAATTGATGGAAACCAAATCGTCCAAGTTGGATCTGATCTTGATTCCAAGGTACACCACCTCTTCGACCACCCTAGGGTCGGAAGTTGTGGGTAAATTCAGGCAAAGACATTGAGTCTTGGTGGTATTTAATTTATAGCCAGAATATCTACCAAAAGAGGCCGCAAGATGTTCAATGACTGGAAGGGCGGCTTCTAAATTGGAGGTAATGACCGTGATGTCATCTGCATATGCGAGGACTTTATATGGCAAATTCTGAGCTATAAAAGGGGGAATTTGGGCATTCAACTCAAGCATTTTAACAAAAGGATTAATATAAAAAGCAAAAAGGAGGGGAGAGCACGGGCATCCTTGACGGGTACCCCTACAGATCTGAACCACCTCCGATTTGATTCCCATTGCACAAATCCTTGCTATAGGTGCTCGACAGAATATCTGGAGAGCTCGTATAAAACCGACACCGAATCCCATTCGCTTCATTATTTCCCAAAGAAACAGCCATGCGACCCGGTCGAAGGCCTTCTCGGCGTCTAGCAGGACGAAACCCAGAGATCTGGATTCGGCCTGCACGACGTCGAGAAGAGCAACAACCCGGCCAACGTGGTCAACTGTGCCTCGGCCAGGGACAAACCCATGCTGTAGTGGTGAAACCAATTCAGGGACAAGTGGAGCCATTCGGTTAGCAAGTAGCTTGGCATATAGTTTCCCGTCACAATTAATCAAAGAAATCGGACGGTAAGACCCAGGTTGATCGATGGGCTTCCCTATTTTAGGAAAGATAACGATATGTGCTTCATCCCAAGAGTGGGGGGGAGATCCTTGTCTGGCCGCCTCGAAAGCACTTAACATATCTTCTCTCATTTCAGAAAAAAAATACCTTGTAAACCTCCATAGGGAGAGAATCTGGCCCCGCAGCTTTGCCCGAGGGCATTTTGAATAGAGCTGATTCAATTTCTTCAGATGTTACCAGCCTTTCCATTATTTCGACATCTGCCGGGTCTACTTGTTCCCATCTCAATGCAGGTAGCCCGAGATTGGCGGGAAGATCTCCAGTGTTTGGCTGGGCATATAGTTCAGAATAAAAGTGATGAAAAACCTTCACGATTGTCTGCGATTCATGAACTAATAATCCCTGGGCATTGTGCATAGCATTTATCATTAGAGCTTGATTTTTGGCATGTATTCTTTGTGCCAGGAATCTCCCTGACGATTCACCAAATTCATAAAGTTGTCTCCTATAGAGATGATGTTTAAGCGCGATCTCTTGCGCCCAGACAAGATTAATATTGGCCTTACATTGCGCGAGTTTATCTAAACTTGCTTTAGGATCAGCTGCTGCGTGTATCTGAGTAGCTAGATCCATTTCAGCATTTCTTAAATTAGAAAATAATTCTAACATTTTTTGCTTACGAGATTTTTGTGCAAACAAACCAAAACTGAGAACCTCGCCTCTAAAGCAGGCCTTAAAGGCGTCCCACACCCCCACGGGAGAGGCTGACCCACGATTACATACAAAAAAATCCCGAATCCATTTCTTCATGTGAGCCAAGAATAAGGAGTCGTATAGCAACTTCCTATCAAATGAAAAGGTCTTAATGCTTTTGAAAATAGCGACATTAGATAGAGAAATAACCACTGGGGCATGATCCGACAAAAGTCTCGGGAAAATATGAATTTGGATACTAGAAACCCAGGCAGCCGGTACAAAAAAATAGTCTAAACGAAACAATTTATTATGCGGGGATGAAAAAAAAGTGTAACCAGGGTCTTGTGGATATATCGTACTCCAAACATCTACTAAACCATGGTCCTGTACCAAGTTCCTAAGGGCTTGGAAAACTTTAGGTTTGCGGCCCTTATAAAGACAGGAGGGATGTGCCCAATTGCTTGAAAGATTAATGTTTAAGTCTCCACAAAGTATTAAAGGTGAAGGCCAAAGAGCAAGTTCCCCATTTAACAAATTAAAAATACTAGGTTCATCTAAATTGGGGCCATATATGGTGCACAACGTAAAAATTATCCCCCCGACTAGACATTCAAAGATGGCCCGCCTACTGAGGAACGCCCTGGAGGGACTAAGGAAGGTCGAGCTAAAATAGCCACCCCACGTTTCGTATCGGATTGTTTAGATGTAGCAAGTACGGAATATCCTAAATCAGTTAGCTTCTGCCTATGGGACCAAGAAATATGTGTTTCCTGCATACAGATAATGTCAGGAGAAGTAATTTTCAGCTCCGCTTGGATCTTTTTGCGTTTGTCATAATTGTTAATACCAGAGACATTATATGTACCTATTCTAATACCTTTATCAGCCATAACCAACATAATCTGAATAACCAATATAAGAAAAAATCCTATTCAAAAAAAGAATAAATAAACAATAAAGATAACAGAAAAAAAACAAATGATTACATAATCTGTGGAACAAGAAGTTTTTGGGTTTTTAATATACCCCAACCCCTAACCCCAGACCCCACCCGCCACCCAGAGCACCCACCCTGCTTGGAGGCAATGGGACCGAAGTCCTAGTGATGGGGAGTGGGAAGCGTTCCCTATGGTGCTCCCCCAAACAATTATAACGAGAAGAAGAACTAGATACGGGGAAGACCTGACAAACAGCCACTATACCAAACCCAGATTAGGAACCAGACTTAAATGAATGTAAATACTCCTTAGCTAGATTTTCTGAAGAAAAAAATTTAGTCTGGTCTTGGAACACAAAAAAAAAAAAAAAGTGATATCATTTGAGATGTCATCAGTGATGTCATGAGTGATGTCACTGACCATGTCATGAGTGATGTAATATGTGACGTCATCAGCAGTGCATTGCGGGCGCGCGAGTTATAGTTAGCTGAACTAACTATAACGGGGGAATTTCAATGGTTTTGTACAAGTGAAAAGTCCAGCTAAGTATAACACCCCTGAAACCTATAGTTTTTTCAGTGAATTTCTGAGGTTTTTTAAATGCTAATTCCTAACTATAACGTGCCTGAAACCTATATTTTTTTCTGTGAATTTCAAAGGTTTTTTAAATGCTAATTTCTAACTATGCCTACAGAGATAGGACATGTGAAGAAAGAAGAAAAAATGCACAGAAAGAAAAAAAAGAAGTGCAGAAAGAAGCAACAGAAGTCCTCAAAGACGAAGAAAAGTGCAGGAAGAAGGATAACGTGCAGAAAGAACAAAAAGAAGAGCAGAAAGAAGCCTTGTTGCAAAATCATCCTGTACCCTCAACTTTTTCAGACGGATACTGGTGGTAACTGAGTCTAACTAACCAGTCCTAGAGCCAGTGCTATGTTAAAAGACACTTAGAATACAGTGAAAACACCTACATACACTAGGGAACATTATGCGTTGGGGTCCCCCTGTGATTAGCATGACCTCCTCTGTAAGCCCCTAGTATATAATAGGGCAGGGGGATTAAAACTACCTCTTAAAACAGACCACAGGGCGTTTTTGCACACATTAACTCAGGCCCCGTCCCCTCCCTTCACCACTGTGTAAACGCGCCCTGTGTCCGTTTTTAGTTGGGAGATTAAGTTCATTTGAATCCTGAGGGGCCCTAGGGTCCAACTAGCCCACTAGGTACCTCAAGTAAGTGCCACAGAGCTGCGTTGCAGAGAGGTGTAAAAAGTGGCACGGCCTGGACCACCTCTCTGCAATGCAGCTCAGTGGCGCTTACTGGAAGCACTTGGTGGGCTAGTTAGCCCCCAGGGGCCCTCAGTATTGAAGGGAAATTATATCCCCAATTTAAAACGTGCCATAGTGCGTGTTTGCACACGTCACCTCAGGCCCCGTCCCCTCCCTTCACCACTGTGTAAACGCGCCCTGTGGCTGTTCTAAGTTGAGAGATTAAGTCCCCTTGAATCCTAAGGGTCCCTAGGGTCAAACTAGACCACTAGTTACCTCTAGTAAGCGACACAGAGCTGCGTTGCAGAGAGGTGTAAAAAGAGGCTTGGCCTCAGAACACCTGTCTGCAGCGCAGCTCCCTGGCGCATACTGGAGATGCCTGTTGGGCTAGTTGGCCCTCAGGGACCCTCAGTATTGAAGAGGAATTAATTCCCCAACTTACAACTCGCCAGGGGGCGTGTTTGCAGAGTGCTGCAAGGAGGGGACGTGGCCTCCGGCACGATGCCAGTCTTTTATTTATTTAAATTTTTTAAGAAGGGGGGCTGTGTGGTTCCCCTTCTTATTCTAATTTATTGGCCCTGATGACCCCATCCCCCAGGGCCTGTCTCCTAATTATATTTTTTTGACCCCAATCCCCAGGGCCGGCCACTGTTTTTTATTATTTTTAAAAAATATATATTTATAGACACACCTAGGACATGCTGGACAAACCGTACATACCTATCACCATGACGATTTGCGTGATATTCATTAAAAGGCGACTATGCATACAATGAATCCACGTGGAATGTATTTACACCACTAGTGAAGCTCTGACATGTCTGATGCCCTACCGTGCCTAATCCCGGTAGACACCCTTGTCGTTTATTTATACAAACATGGGTAGCTATTGACGGGCACATTTAATACACATGCACACCAAGCCATTCAAAGGGGATTCGACAAAAATTCGACCAAAACTATGCAAGAAACCCCCCTCACGGTTAATAAAACACACATCCACTGCCGGATGTGTAATACTTTTTATTTTACTCTCTGGAAAGGGGACGAACATCACTTGAGAGTCACAGCACGCTCCTGGCAGAGTCCAATGCTGTGTAACACCCACCATTGCCTGCTGAGTGCCACACACCTCTGTGTTGTATTCCACTAGCTAGTGCATATGCTATGACACTCTCTAGCCCATGTGCACTGTAACACCACCACGTGAATATGTCATGCCACACTTGTCTTCGCACGGGTTATATTGCCCCATCTAACGTGCCTTCCTCGATGCCTATGTTATAACGCACAGTGCTATGTCATACATATTACAATCTGGGATCCATATCTTTGTCACAGTGCATATGCAACGTTACACTCCCCAGCACATATTTTATATTACAACTTTAGAGACTAGTTAGGTTACACAACACTGCCCTGTGCATATTACACTCCAAGGCGCATATCACATAGCACGCGCTAGTGCCTGTGCTATCTCGCGCTCTCCAATGAATCTGTCATTGCGCACAATGTATTCCATATTATATTTCACGCCTGGTTCATCTTATATCACACTTTTTGGTGCATAGTTTATACCATACAATATATCTAGTTTTCATTTTCAATCGTGCTCTCAGGACTATGTTCTATATAGCACTGTGTTCACCTACACTTTTCACGGGCATTACATTTTGCAATAGGGGGTGGAGGGTCAGGGGGTGTTTCTGCCAAGTGAGCCCGGAGTCACAGTCACAAACGTCCTCTTCTTCCTGAATAAAAGTGAGATTATGCTGCATACTTGTTCATTTTTTAAGTAGTTCACACAGACACACGTTTTAAAAACAATAAAGTTCCTAATACCCGCCTTCTCTGAACAGTTAGCTTGCTGCCCCATCCCCCTCCTCCTATCCTCTGTTGTGTGAATCCATAGACTAGCCTCCTCCCTCCTGCCATGCATGGTTTGATGTGCGGCCACTGCCCTCAATTTAGTATGATGTACCAGTCCACTCCTCCTGCCCTCCATTGCCCAATTCTATGCCCCATCATTGACCTCCTGCTTAAACTCTGTGCTTAGCTTGCTGCCCCTATTCTCCTTCCCCCTGCCCTCCGATGTCTTTGTGCATGCCCCTGCTCCATCCTTTTTGCCCACCATGTTCCATGGACCTGCCACTCCTATCTACTCTGAGTGTTCTGTTGAGCTGCCACTCCCCTCCCACCTTCCTAGCATTGTCAGATGACTGTAACCTGTCCCTGCCACCTCCACCCTGCCTGTCCACATGCCATGTCCCTATCCTCTTCCTCCTGCCCTACATGGTCCATTGTACTGCCACACCCTTCTGCCCTCCCTGGTCTGTTGTGCTGCAACTGCTCCTCCTGCCTGCCCCGTGCGGTCTGTTGTGAGGCCCCTTCCCCTGAACTTTCTTGTCTGTGCACAGGTCCTGACCCTCCCTTCTATCCTCCATCATCCTTTGTGCATGCCCCTGCACCCTCCTTCTTGCCCATCATAGCCATTGTGCTGCCACTAACCCTCCCACTTGCCATGCATGGTCTTCTGTGCTGCCATGGTTCTCCCACCTTCCCTTTGTGGTCAGTTAGCTGCCCCTGACCCCCTCCCACCTTCCCTCCATGGTCTGTGTGTATGCCATCACAGTCTCACTGTTGCTCTTCATGGTGTGTCTTGCTTCTAGTGCCCATCCTGCCTGACCTCCATGGCTATCTTGCTGCTCCTGCCTTGCCCCCTTGCCCCCAGCCCTCTGTTTACCTGTGCAGACCCCTACTCCCTCCATCCTGGCTTGTCTGTTCCATTGTAATGCCCCTGATCCGTCCCTCCTGCCCTTTATGGTCTGTTATGCTGCAGCTTTCTCTCCTGTCTGTCCATTATGGTCAGCTAGCTACCATTGCCTCTTGCCCCTCTATTCTCTGTTGTCCATGTGCATGGTCCTGTCCCCTCCCTCTTGCTTTCTATGGATTGTTGTGCTGCACTCCCGTCCCGCATGCCCTGTGTGGTGTATTGTGCTGCTGCAAACCCTGATGCCTGCCCTGCAGGGTCAGTTTGGTGCACCTCTCCATGTCCCTCCTGTCCTCTGTTATCCAAGTCCATGTCCCTACCCCATTTCCTTCCATGATCCAATGTACCATACTTGCGAACATTTTGAACTTGGTAAGAGGGAGATTTTGAAAAAAACTGGGGTATTGATTTTCCCCTTTGAGTTACATTGAAAAAGAGGAGATTGTAGACAGGAGACAGATCAAATAAAGCCCATTTGAGCTTAAAAACATTGGACGTTTCCTGGCTGAATCGGGTCTGTTGGCATGTATGGTTGTACTACCATTGCCTCTTCCTTCTGCCCACAATGGTCTATTACATTACCACAGCCTCTCTTGCAAGTCCTGTATTGTTGGTTTGTTGCCCCTGCCCCCCTTTCCACTGCCCTCCATAGTCTGTTGTGCTGCCACGGCCCTTCCTGCCTGCTCAGTGTAGTTAAATTGTTGCCTTTGCACCCTCCTACCTGCCTTCAATTTTCAGAGTCCGTGCCCCTGGCCTCTGCCTCTCAACAGTATCCTAATGAACAACTAGATTGCTAACATTCTATATTTATTACAAAAGTGTGTAACGCCTGACGTCATCTTGATGTAATCAAAACTGTAATACCTAGAGCATTTCCTTTAGAAATTACATATATGAGAGGGTCTTATTGGCAACAAAATTATGGTTAGTGCTCTAAAAGACTAAAATAAGGACATATTTTTGGAGTTTTCAAATAGCGACAAAGCACTTTTAAATTATTTGTTATCTCTATGTTTTTTTATCCAGTTGACCACTTGATTAAATGTTGCACTTAGGGGAGAGGATGTGGTGTTACTTCCAGAACTGCAGACTTTGCAACAGGGGACCAGGTTGGAGTTTCTGCTTCAGCTCGACATTCTGTGATTCTGGTCAAATCACTTAGTCTCCCCATGTCTACAACCAAAATGAATTTGTTCTTGTGTGATGTAACCAATGCTCATGTAAACCCCCCAATACCTGACAAGTCTGCACTATATAACACTGCAAAAACACAAAATAATAAGTGTTTTGCACACTTCTGTCATTGGGCTATATTTGGGCTACATCTGGGTGATTTTGGGCTACATTTGGGCTCTTTTGTCTCCGGTGGCCATCTTGGGAGATTTATTTGTTATGAAGTTTCCTAATTTCCTCATGTACTGCAGTCTCCTAAGTAGGAAATGCTTTCAGTTTTTTACTTTGATTCCATCATGAAGGTATTCAGATATGTCACACATTTGCCATAAATTCTGAATGTTAGCACTCTAGTTGCTCATTAGATCACTGTAGTAAAACTAGTGTTCCCCATGGAAGTCTGCTCCTGGTATTAAAAGTGCATGTTTCAGTCTGCATGTCAGAATTTTTTAATGAAATAGAAGAGGATTTGAGAAGTCACTCAAAATGTGCCCTTATTTTCTTTCTTCAGCATTAATCATAATTTCTATGGCAAAATGAACCCCCTCATTGTGTTCCTTTTTAAATTAAATGTTTTAAGTGTTACCAGTTTATTCCAATCAAGATGGCTTCAGGTGTGCCATACTTTTGTCATAATGAAGACAGTAAGCGCTCTAGTTGTTTTTAAGAACACTCTGGGACATTCTGTCATTGGGCTATACTTGGGCTACATCTGGGTGATATTTGGGCTACATTTGGGCTCTTTTGTCTCTGGTGGCCATCTTGGGAGACTTATTTGTTATGAAGTTTCCTAATTTCCTCATTTACTGCAGTCTCCTCAGTAGCAAATACTTTCAGTTTTTTACTTTGATTCCATCAAGAAGGCATTCAGATGTGTCACACATTTGCCATAAATTCAGAATGTTAGCACTCTTTTTGCTCATTAGATCATTGTAGTATAGCTACTGCTCACCAGGGAAAACTGCTGCTGGTATTGAAAGAGCATGTTTCAGTCTGCATGTCAGAATTTTTTAATGAAATAGAAGAGGATTTGAGAAGTCACTCAAACTGTGCCCTAATTTTTCTTTCTGCAGCACTAATCATACTTTTTATGGAAAAATGAACCCCCTCATTTTGTTCCTTTTTAAATTAAATGTTTTAAGAGTTACCACTTTAATCCAAGCAAGATGGCTTCAGGTGTGCCATACGTTTATCATACGTAGGACTGTTAGCGCTCTAGTTGTTCTTTGGAACACTCTGGGAAGCTGCAGTAGAACACAAAGGAATCAACTGACAGTCTCTGCCCTTGTTGGATGTACATGTTTTACTGAGAATGTCAGACTTCATTCTCACATGACTGAGAAAGATAATGTGAATTTACAGAAAATAAGCTCTCAGTTTAGCTTATAGATCACCTTCCAAACCTCTGTGGGAAAAGCATGAGAAAATATTTTTCTCCCAATCAAGATATCCCAGCAGAAGGCTTTTTCACATGGTGAAATCACCTTAGAACATACCACAATTCCTAAAATGAGTATGGTACCATCAACAAATGATTTATAATGTAACTAAAGTCTTAAAACCTTCTATTAACTGCAATGCGTTTTAATGAGGTGCTATCATGTATATTGGTCACAAGGTGGCTGCCAACACTTCTTGGATGAAGTGCTGACAGCCAATCAGATCTCAGGATGAGATGTGTGGTTAGGCTCCGCCCACATATATATATGATTTTACTTTTTATTTTCTCAGGAACTACTGAACAGATTGACACCAGACCTGCAAAAGGCACTTCCCTGACCTGAGAACTACCTCTCTGCCAAATTTCAAGTAATTCTGTTTAGCCGTTCGGGCTATACCTTCGACTAAAGGTCCTATGGAAAAATGCATGGGGAAAACGCGTTTTGGGACACCCCGAGACTTTCAGGGTAGGAGCGGAGCGGAGCGCCCCACCTATTTTGAAAATTTTGCGAGGATTCGTCAACCGGCGCCAAAGTTATTCCAAATAGAATGTTGCTGATTTCCTATGGAAACACGGTCCTAACTATAACTATCTACTGGCAACCGCCAGTAGATAATATATATAAAACAATATTTTATACCTCTATATTTATGTCATCCATATTTTTGTTTCGATATTTTTGCACTTACCTTTAGAAATATATAGATGTCAATATTTTTTATACCTATATTTATGACTCGATATTGTGGACTGGGAATGTTGTGGAAGTCGATGTTTAGTCAGTGAACCACCAATGGTGTGAGCTATCTAGAGTGTTCAGCATACGATTCAGACACAAGCTATCTGACGAAACCAGTGGAAATGCATAGAATGTAAAAGTCAATCCATAGCAGATGTAGACAAATATGTAGAAAATGTTCATTTGAAAGACTCTATACAAAATAGTATAGTTTGTTTTTATTATTTATTTATTTATTTAATTTCTTTTAACACCCTACTTCATCAAGTTCGAAACGAAAAAAGTCTATAAGCTGACGACTTGGAAAATGTTGCACGCACAACTGATAATGAAACGTTAAACACAATCTTTTTCTTCATTTTTCATCAAAACAATGAATAGTATGTTCATAGGTCAAAATCAATTACTTAGCAAATTCTTAAATTCAAAGTTTTATTAAGTTATCAATTTTCCACGTTCTATGCAGGAAAACACCTCTGTTGCCTTCAGCGTCTTCGTAATCCTCACTGTAATGCAATGATACAAATTGAGTTACTTTAACACTTGGTCAACATCATTCTCGAAGTTTAAAAGACACTTTTATCACTGTGACTACCTCCCTTTCCTTTGGTCCCATTGGGCTTTCTACAGAAGAAAGACATCCAAACTCTGTTATATAGAATATATCAGTGAATCTTCAAGGACATGGACTAATAGAAAGCAGAAGGTGAAGGTGGGGTTCTCTATTACCGCTTCTCAGTTCTGCTGCTACCACCACAGGTGGCCGAATGGCATGCTTTGAAGGCTGATGCATTGCATTGCAATGTCCCTCTGGGAGAATTGTGTCTCTCCTTGAACCAAAAAGCAAGGATAGCTGATCTCAAAAGCAGATTCAAATCCCCCCTGGGAGGATGGAGAGGCCTCTGGGGTTTACCTTGGAAAAGATATTTGTAACTGCATATTGACTGATTTCTTTTCCGAGGCAATGCCTCTTGAGTGTTGATCCTGCCATGGATGTTGTTGAACTTGTATTCACTGTATGGAGTTTTATATAAGATAATAACACCACATGAGCATGTTATTACTGCACACAAGGGCAAATAGTGGCTCTGATGATTGATAGGGCATGTCTGTCTACTGGTGATCTTGTTCTGAATTTTTCAGCAAGTGATATTTCATTTAAAACGCGCAATGGCTGTGGATTAGATCTTTGCTTTATTTGTATTCAGCAAAGACCCAAGATACAATTTCAATGGAATTTCTAATACAATCTGGCACAGGAAATACAACAGCAAGGCAACATATAACTAAAAGGGCCTGGCAATTGCACGTCATTGTAATAAGAGTATCTGTTTAGATAGCTTTTTTTTGTTTACATATCTGTATATCAATAACTAAGGGGCTCATCTAGATCTATTGGGAGCACCACTATAAAGTGGGAGAGCTGCAGCCAAACTTGCGGCTCCTTCGCTCTACTGAGAGTGAGGTGTGGCATAGTATTTTAACATGGAAGCAACTCTGCTGGCTTGGCTGAATCTTTTCCCTGATAGCCCATCAGCAAGAGGGTTGTAATTTCAAACTCAAAAAAGGGCGGGCAAACATCACTTGTTGTTTCCTACCCATCACTGTCCTGTTAGGGGAAACAGACAATGGTCCCTAGGCACAGGTAGAATGCCCCCTATGTGTCAGGTCCATTGTTTATTTATTTTCAAGAAACAAAATTCCACTTCGGTAGTTTTCTTCTTGGAAACAAAAAAACATTGCAGGTGGGTGCATTTAACATGGCAGCTTGACCAAGCTTCAGTGGCTTCAATGGAGCTTCTGCAGTAGTGGCTCTACTGAAGGCATATAAATCCCACCTCTACATTTGGTAGACAGACCTGTGCCAGGGGTGGCGAGTCCATAGTCTAAACTGATCTGGTGGATCTTATTGTCCCCATAAGTCTATATGTATAAATTCACTGAAAAAGCATTATTGAATGTAAGTGTTATAGTGTTGCCTCAATGCCACACTTCAAAAAATAGTGTTAGAAGAAATATAAACTCCCCAAGAAAACTTCAGCTAATGAGATAATATGGTTGTGATCCAAACGTGAAAAACTGTGAAGTGCGCCATTTATGGTGAGCTATACAACCATGCTGTGTAAAATGACATCTATAACTCAACATTTATGGGCTCTGGTTGCTAGAAAACTGCGTACAGAGCATGACAAAATCTAGGGCTCAGTTGGTGCAGCAGGCAGTTGTGCTCAATTCAAAACGTAAATATAGTCCAAGGCCAGTACCCATGTTCTGTGTGGGCAATGTCTAATTTCAGGACCATTATCATCTATGGGCGGGTGCATTGAGCAACTCCACTAATATCATTGGTCATTGGAGATGTGACCTCCGATGTAATAAGTTATGAGGAAGTCATCTCTTTTCCCTGATCACCTACATTTTTTGACTGATACTCATGGTTACTAACTCTAATTATGCCCTGGACTCTGCTAACCAGTCCCAGCACCAGTGCTCTGTTGAAAACGTATATGGTAATTAGATGTAATTACAATTGGTACTGACTATCTATCTGTGAGTCCATAGTGTTTGGTAGACCTGTAGGTTAAGAGGCCCAGTTGATTTAAAGCACTTAAGTGTGCACTGCTGTGTTGCCTGCCCTGGCTTGCAGGCTGCTTTTAAAATAAAACTATGTCCAAACGTGACTTTCGAATAAAAGGTATTTCCAATGTCTTAAACTACCTTATTCAAACATATATCCCATCCCTAATTGCTCCACGGGTAGGGTGCCATACGCAGGGGCATTCTAAAAGAGGTTTTATATGCCCTGGCAAGGGAAAAACTACTGTTAGAAATGAGAGTCTCTAGTTGACATAGGTATGCACCTTTGTCCAAGTATGGACCCTTTCTTCTAGTGAGGTTAAGGGAGTTACACACTTTAGACTTGAAACAAAAAGTTCTGCCTTGGGGCTATTACGATATCATGACAGGAATAAATCCAAAGTACGGCCCCGACCATGAGGTGCGCGGGCTGAGCACAGAGTCACACGGACCCCCAAACAACAGTACCTTGGAAACGAAGTCAGCAGATGATGCACAGTGTCATGGAGGTGAGTTGTCGGTGCTGAGACGACGCCGGTTCCTGGTTGCCATGGGTAATGTGAGGCGTTGAGTCCGTGAGGAGGCAAGGCGTTGAATTCAGAAAAGGGGAACATAGGCAATGTCAGCGATGAGGAGTCGGTTCCGTTGAGGCAATTTGACATCGAAGAGTTCGTGAAGTCACCCTCACCGGTTATCAGCTCAGCGATAATAGGATGCAGGTTCTGGCGGTGAAGGCGTATGTGCAAGCGCTGGCATTGAGAAGGTCGATAAATGCAGGCATTGGCAGGCACCGAAGGGCGTCTGAGCTGCGGTGCAGGTGGGGCAGTGCATTGTGTTCTTCACGAGCAGTGGCCCCGGCATTGATGCCGGTCGCAGCATCACTGATGGAGGCGCTGACAGCGTCAGAGTTAATTTTCTTGCTTTGCAGCACCAACTGCACAATTCTCAGGGCCCAGGAACTGGAATTGGTGCTCTTTTGAATGCAGGTGTCCACATAGGAGTCCAGGTGCTGGTCAGTGGGATGCAGGTGAAATCTTTGTGGCTGTGAGACTTCAGAACAGGAGGCAAGCACACATTCTTCTTCAAGCAGATTCACAACAAGGTACCAGTCTTTGCCCTCTCCCTGGCAGAAGCAGCCACTGCAGGTCAACCCACCAAAGCACTCAAAGCAAAAAGACAGTACTCCTCTTTACAGCTCTCCAGTTCTTCTCCTTGGCAGAGGTTCCTCGTGTCCAGAGGTGATCTAATGCTCTGGGGTTTAAGGTCCAATACTTATACCCCATTTCTCTTTGTCCTTTTGTGGCAAGAGTCTCTGAGCCCAGTCTAAACCAGTTCTGTCTTCGCTGGTGCAGAATGACCACAGTAGGTAGAGCGAGCATTGTGCAAAGGAGACACAGCCTATTCAGGTGCAGGTGAAACTCCACCCACCACTCTAAATGCAGACAAGGTCTATTCAGCCCAGCTATGAGTCACCCAGGAAAAGCGCCCTTGTGACTGTCTACAGTGAATACACATCCCCAGCTCCTGTCACCCCAAAACAAAGTCACTACACAAACAGTAGCGGCATACAGAATGGTTAAACAAGAAAATGCCTACTTTCTAACAATAGGATTTTCAACACGGAGTGACACGGTAGTAAGCATCATTAGAGGAATGAGGTTAGCGGATTTTAACAAACAAAAACTTTGTGTATGATATAGGTCTCTGTCGAACAGTTAGCTGAATGTTCTTAGTTTTTGCAGTAACCCCTGAGGAAGAACCAATTATGGTTCAAAATGCATTGGGTAATTAATACGCACTAACTTGGATGTCTGTTATACTTCTGGAATTCACGAGTCACTGTTTAAAGCCTGGATTGGCAAGCAGAAGCTACTTGTAAAAGTGAAACATAAAGCTGGAAGTTATCATGGGACCGTCTCCGAGGTCTTTTCATAAATATAGATGATTAATTGAATTTGGAATAAGACTGGTTGAAAAAGGATAACCTGGATTACAAATGGTTCTAAGGAGTTTTATTGAATGGGAAGGTTTCACCCATGACGCAGTGCGACAGATTGGGCACGAGACGAGTGCCCTTTTGATGTTTTCTATTTGAAATACTGTGAAGGGACGGATCGCAGTACTGGTCAGCACGCATAACTAAAGAAGACAGAAATTAAGCATAATGAATTATCATAAATAAGGGAAGGAGTGCATCCTCTACCTCTACATCTTTGCTCAGCAACTCAAATCCGTTCCAAATGAGGCTGCACCCCATAGATCAATAAAGTTTTGAACAAATCTGGACTATTGAACGACAACACATCGGAGGCGGCATGTTTCAAGCAGACTCGATTAAGACATTACAGCGAACAACATCATTGAGCGACCATTACTATATTATTGACTGTTAACCTTTTCATGTTTGTTACCTTATTTATTTTGGTAGATTCGTTTATCACAATGTCATGATTCTTTTGTGAGCATTTAAAATTTGAATTTTGGGTTTGGGAACTAGCACGTTAATTACATTTAGGTAGTAGAGATTTAATTAGAGACAGACGGGGAGGGTGGAAAAATATTGGAAGCCACTGACATAGAAGAGAAGGAGAAGGGCCCTATGGGACACGTAGTAGTTATTTTGTTTATTTGGTAATTAAGCACAGCTGAGGGTCAAGATCACGGGGATAAAAACAAGATTACGAATGGGAGGGGCGTCATATCCAAGCAACGGTCACCGTAGACAGAAGATAAAATGTTTTTCCATTACAAGAGGAGGTAGGAACAAGGCATATAGAACGTCGATTTAAGAACAGCGATAAGGTATGGAATAAGGTAGTGAAGTGGCTTTAAATGCACAGACAGATTCAGAGTACCATGGGAGATTCGTATCAACATAACGGTTTCCACTTGGGGTATTGGATATTTAGTACGAGGGCACAGCTATTTTATGATCAGCACGATTGACCAGGTGTAATACTGTTGTAGAAGGGAGTGGGGAGTGTAGTATAGGGTATGGATATGGGGTGTACAATAGGATTTTCAACACGGAGTGACACGGTAGTAAGCATCATTAGAGGAATGAGGTTAGCGGATTTTAACAAACAAAAACTTTGTGTATGATATAGGTCTCTGTCGAACAGTTAGCTGAATGTTCTTATTTTTTGCAGTAACCCCTGAGGGAGAACCAATTATGGTTCGAAATGCATTGGGTAATTAAGACGCACTACCTTGGATGTCTGTTATACTTCTGGAATTCACGAGTCACTGTTTAAAGCCTGGATTGGCAAGCAGAAGCTACTTGTAAAAGTGAAAAATAAAGCTGGAAGTTATCATGGTACCGTCTCCGAGGTGTTTTCATAAATATAGATGATTAATTGAATTTGGAATAAGACTGGTTGAATAAGGATAACCTGGATTACAAATGGTTCTAAGGAGTTTTATTGAATGGGCAGGTTTCACCCATGACGCAGTGCGACAGATTGGGCACGAGACGAGTGCCCTTTTGATGTTTTCTACTTTCTAAAACTAGCATTCTCAAACACACAATTTAAAAAACATCTTCCTAAAAAGATGTGTTATTAAATTCTAAATTCTATCTTGTCCCAGTAGTAAGCTATACTTGCAAGGTGTTACAAAGCAACTCCTATGTTAAAGTATGAGACAAATAGCCTTTCAATAGTGAAAAACGAAATACACAGTATTTCACTATCAGGACATGTAAAACAGACCAGTACATGTGCTACTTTTCATATACACTGCACCCTGCCCATGGGTACCTTGGGCCTACATTAGAGTTGCCTTACATGTAAGAAAAGGGATGTTTGGGGCTGGGCAAGTGGGTGCACGTGCCTGGCCAACATGGCAGTTTACAACTGTGTGCGGAGACACTACAGTGGTAGGTCTGAGACTCATTTACAGGGCTACTCATAGGGGTGGCACAATCATTGCTGCAAGCTCACTAGAGCAAAAAGAACAATTGATGGACAGAATACAGAACAATGTTATACATTCACCCCATTACAGAGATCTGGGACTAAATCCATCGTTTTTTTGCTCCCCATGCCATTCCAGTTTGAATCCAGCCATATGCAAATCAGCCTTGACCCTGTACCCAATGGAAGCAGTCCAGCCCGAACTGCCAGGCCAGGGCCTCTCTGGACTGGAAACAAGCATCCTAGGACCGTTTTCGGGGTTTTACCCCCCATTAGCCAGGATAGCTTGACTCCAGTGGCATGGAGATCACAGGACCCACATCTGGGCATACCCATCCCACTCGGGTTGACAAATACAAAATGAACAATTGATGGACAGAATGCAGAACAATGTCATACATTCACCCCAGTACAGAGGTCTGGGACTAAATCCATTGCTTTTTGATCTACGTGCCTTTCGAACTTGAACCCCGCCATATGCAAATCAGTCTTGAGCCTGTACCCAATGGGATCAGTCCAGCCCGAACTGCCAGGCCAGGTCCTCTCTGGACTGGAAACAAGCGTCCTAGGACCGGTTTCGGGGTATTACCCCTCATCAGCTAGGATAGCTTGACTCCAGTGGCATGGAGAGCACGGGACTTACGTCTGGGCATACCCGTCCCACTCGGGGTGACAAATGCAAAAAGAACTATTGATGGACAGAATGCTGAACAATGTCATACATTCACCCCAGTACAGAGATCTGGGCCTCAACACCCGGCCTGCTGTTCACACCACACTGACTACCGCCTGCAATGCTCTCCTTGCTCCTCGCGACCTACTCCAATGTGAAGGGGACTCTTGGCACAAAACTTGAGAAGGTAAAACTTCAGCGGTACTAATTGGGGACTGCATACAACCCACACTCCATCGCTGTTAGCCTGAACTTTTGACTTCGATCCGGTACAGTGCGACCAGGTACAGTGCGACCAGGTGCTATTTTAAATCTATGCTTTAAAAATTCATAACTCTGATTCTGCTTATTGAATTGTTCTCATTTTAGTCTTTTTTTATTTATTACAGTGTTATCTATTTTGGTGCATAAAGTATACATTTAAGTTGTAGCTTTACCTTTAGAATTTCTAATGTTTGCCTAGTTTGAGTTGGGTTTGTATAGAAAGAATAAATAACGTTTTCCTAACTACAACTTATACCTAACCTTTTTTTTAATTAACATTCAATATTTATTATTTATTAATAAAAATAAAAATGTGTTTCAAATTATAGTGTCGAGTGTCAGTAATTACTGTGTCATTAATTAGAGTGTTGTGCAGTATAATGGAGGAAAGTGTCATAGAGAGTAGCGTGGAGTATTGTGGAGTGGAATACAATGCACTGGGACAGACTGGAGTGGGGAAGCATAGAGTGGAGTAAAGTCTTAAAAAGTGGAGTGGCGTGGTGTGTGGTATAGTGTAGTGGACTATTGTAGAGTGGAGCTGTGTGTTGTACAGTGGAGTGGCATGTGGTTCAGTAGAGCATGGTTTCGAAGAAGACTGTGGCAAAGTGGAGCACAGTGTTGTAGAGAGGAGTGACATAGAGTGGAGTAGGTTGCAGTAGATTGGCATTCAGTGGAGTAGCGCTTAAAGGAGTGTCATAGAGTTCAGTGGAGGATAGTCAAGTGGCATTTCATATAGTGGAAGGGCATGTCATAGACAGGAGTGAAGTCTCGTTGAGTGTTCTACAGCGTACTACAGTGGCAAACAGTGAATAGGCATATAGAGGAATCGAGTATTATAGAGTAACATAGACTATAGTATATTTTTGCAGACTTAAGTTGCATACAGTGGAGTAGAGTGTCAGACAGCGCAGTATGATACAGTGGCGTATTGTGGGATAAAGTGTAGCATAGTGTAGTGGAGAACAGTGCAATTGGGTAGCGTAGTGTAGATTAAAGTGTCATGAAATGGAGTTGCGTGTCATAGAGTATAGTGACGTGGAGTGCAGGATACTAGAGTACTATATTGCACAGCACAGTGACCTATCATACAGTATTGGAAAGTGTTGTAGACTACTACTGGAGAGTATAGTTGCATATGATGTAATACAGTTTTCTAGAGTGGAGTGCAGCACAGTGTTGGTGAGTGTGCTAGAGTGGATTTACATAGAGTAGAATACCATAGAGTGGCGTACAGTGGAGTAGTGAAGTGGAGTAGAGTGGAGTACTGTGCCATACAGTATAGTGGAGTAAAGTGTGGTGCAGTGAGATAGAAAGAGTTACGTACAGTGCCGTATAGTGGACTAGAATATTATAGAGTGGTATAGATTTGTTATACAGTGGTATACAGTATTGCACAGTGGTGTACAGTGAAGTGTAGGGGTATCAAGTAGAGTAAAGTGTCAGAGAGTGCCATACATTGTAGTAGAGTGTTGTAGAGTGGAGTTGCATACAGTAGATTAGTGTGTCATACAGTGGGGCTGTGCAGAGTGGACTGTTGTATAGTGGCATAGAGTGAGGTAAAAATTCTTACAGTGGAGTAGGTGGAGTGGAGCGGAGTGGAGTA
Source organism: Triturus cristatus (assembly GCF_964204655.1). Taxonomy (NCBI): domain Eukaryota; kingdom Metazoa; phylum Chordata; class Amphibia; order Caudata; family Salamandridae; genus Triturus; species Triturus cristatus. Next base: position 87,292,309 of record NC_140583.1, read on the forward strand.
TCACAACATAATGTGGAGTAAAGTAATATAGAGTGTATAGACATTTTGTAGAATAGAGTGGTATGGAGTGGAGTACACTGTAGTCGCATAGCATTGAGTCGAGCAAACTAGATTGGAGTGGCGTCTCGCATAGTAAAGGGGAGTGCTGTCTCATAAATTATTTAAATGTGTTGTATAGTGGAATAGAATGCTGGACAATCGAGTGTGTGTGTATATAGTAGAGTCTAGAGTTGAGCAGTGGAGTGTACGGTAATTGAGTGGAGTAGAGTGTCATAGAGTGACTTAAAGTGTAATAGAGTTTAATAGAGTGGAGCAGAGTGTGCCACAGTAGAGTGGCGTGCAGCAGAGTGCCATAGAGTGAATAGCGGATAGTGTAGTACAGTACAGTGGAGTGGTGTACAGTGTAGTTCTGGCAATGGAACAGTGTAGAATACACTGACATAGACAGGAGTGGCAGACACTGGAGTGGTGTAAGCGAGAGTAGCGTACAGTGTAGTGGCATACAGTGGATTAGCGTACAGTGGAGGGTCGTATAGTGAAGTGGCATACCGTGGAATACCACACAGTGGAGTTTCGTACAGTGGAGTGGTGTAGATTGGAAAAGCATATAATGTAGAAGTATAGAGTGCACAAGCATAAATTGAAGTGCCACAGACTGTAGTGGCACATAGTGCAGTGTGGTAGAGTGGAATAGTATACATTTGAGTGCTGTAGACTGGAGTGGCGTCCAATGGATTAGTGTACAATTGAGTGACGTACACTGGAGTGTCATAGAGAGGAGGAGCTTACAGTGAAGGGTCAGAAAGTGAAGTGACATAGACTGTAGTGGCGTGCAGTGGAGTGTGCTAGAGTGAAATAGCGTACAGTAGAGTGGCATGCAAGGAATACTGTACATTGTAGTGAGGTAGAGTGCTGTTGCTGAAAGGTGGCTTATTATCAGGAGAATGTAGGTACCTACAGCCAGTAATACCACCACGATCGCAAATATGGTCCAGTTAATTCTCCCTAAAGTAATTCTTGCTCAGTGCTTGGTAGCTTGGCTAATGAGCTGTAAGACTAAACTGAGTCAAAAATTGTGTAAAGCATTTAATATCATCATAACAATAAATTATTAAGACAGAAAACACTATAAAAATTCAACACCAATTTATAAAATCAGAAAATATTTGTATCTTTAAAATTACACCAAAACAACAAAAAGCCGGAGATATTAATTTTTAAAGTTTAATTTAAAAAATTTGCTTTCTAGTACCTAAAAGTGAAAAGAGTTAACCACAGCTATTTGGTCAGGCTGCACCGTGCTACATCGTGGTAAAAGTAGGGCCCGGTCAGGTTTTTTCCTTCGTCACTTTTTTAGAGCTTTTTCTCTTGACATCAAGAGATCGTCTTCGACAATCCAGCTTTCAGTTAGTTGGCAGTGGCCTGCTGTAGCGCAATGCCTCTGAGAGACCTGCAGGTCTTTGTCTTCATCATCGAAGAGCTCCAGAGCTTTCAGCTAGGCAAACCTGCAGGTCAGGTTGAGTCACGGTTTTAGGACACCAGCTTGACTGTCGTTGTCAAGGTCAGTCTTCTTATGGAGCTTTTTGCGAAAAAGCTTTCAAAAAGCTGTCCAAACGTTTTGAAGCTTTCAGTACTGCTTCTAAAAGGTCCTTTGAAGGTTTTGAAGGGTCCAAAAAACCAGCTGAGGGTCCAGATGTTCTGATTTGCCTCTTGGGGGTTGGGAACTACAATTCACACAATGCACCTGGTCAATCCAAGTAAAGTCTAGGTGAACCTAGTCAGCTGGGCTTTTCCTGTAGAGTTGATGCAGTTGACTTTTTCCAACACTTTTATTCCTGCTGCTGACCAGGAAGATTACTCCTTGATATTTTAAGACAGGCAACTTCCTGCCCTTCCAGCCCCACTACTAATCTAATTAGAGGTGCTCAATCAGGCTGGAGGTGCAGAAAGTAGGGGTGGGCCTGGTTCCTGTGCCATCTGTTCTTCTTCCTTTGAAGACCAGTTTGGCTACCCAGACCCCTTTCTTTCCTGGTGACAGCAGAATTTCACCCACCAGATGACTCTATTGTTTCATCCCCAAGCCTCTTCACATCCAGTCAGGGAGCAGCTTGGCGAAGGCTTCAAAGACTGGCCAATCAGAAGAGGCTGCTACAGGGCTGCTTTAGGTAGCTTCAGGGTGAGCAAGTTCTAAACGACTTTCTTGAAATAGTTATAATAAATCTGACCTTGGCAAGTTATCTGATTTATTGTAACTATTATTTTGATACTATGAATTATTGTTCTAGCTCACTCCTGTCAAAAGTTATACTTTATAAAAGTTCAGTAAAGCCTTTCCATGTCAGCCTATGTAGCTAGCAGCAGTACCATGGAGGAAAAGCTAAATTGTCTGTTTTCACTCACAAGGGCTTATAAAACATATTTTGGAATGTTCCTGCTTTTTATAACAAGGCACCCTCCCCTTAGGGCACCTAGGGCAGACGTTAAGGGTGACTTTTATGTATTAAAAGGGTAGTTTTAGACTTTGGAAGTGCTTTTAATGGCAAAGTCAAATTTGGACATAGTTTTATTTTAAAACCGGCCTGTAAGGCAGGTATGGCTTTAAAATGACAGCAGACATCGCTAACAGAAGGAGAAAGGCAGTTTTTATTGCTTCTAGCCCAGTTGATTTTACTCCAACCTTTCCATACCTTGGCGTTCTATTTGATCACACTGGTTTATGGAATAATGCAATCAAGACAAGAAGGTTACTGTTTTGTAAATCAATAATGGCTCTAAAAAATGTTAGTAATAAGATGGGCAGGAAACCAGTTGGGGAGTTGCTAACGGTTTATAGAGCAACCTGTGTTTCGATCGCCACATATGGCGCAGGACTCTGGGGATACGCAAATGTGAAGTCGTTACAGGTGGTAGAAAACCCCTTCATGAAATATCTTTTAGCTGTCCCAGAAAGTGTTTCCACATATGTTTGCCATGCTGAACTGGGGTAACCATATCTAGAAGACATCATAAAGGTCGCTCCGGTTCTGTTATGGCATAGGGTCTGGACCACCGAGGAATGCGTATTTAACCGCACAACCCTGATTGATGTGATGAGGCTAGATAATAGCGGCATGGTTGGTTGGTTAAGTTATGTGAAGAAATTTCTTATGGCTATAGGTCTGGCAGATTATTACGATGATCCTTCTTATATGTACGATATCCCTAGAAAAGCCCTGAAGGAAAAGTGCATGAAATACTTGGGAGAACGCAGAACCGCCACTGAAATGTTAAAAAAAACGGTGGTCGCACACCAGCTAATAACGGTTACAAGCAAAATGCAGCCATATGTTAAGTTACAAATGAGTGATTACGAGAGTTATTTACTAACTCGTTTTAGATTAAACTTATTATTCAGGTCACTTAGTTTCCCTAAAATTAATAACTGGTCGAAACATTTAAATAAATGCCCATGTGATGATTTGTCTGAGCAGTCAGACATTCACATTCTCTTCTTCTGTAAACTTTATTTAATACCGAGGCAAAGATGGATTGTGCCGATATTAAAGATCATGGGAGTAAATCGTTGTCGTCCTGCCATTTTAGCTGTTTTAAGATTAGATAACATTTTAACTGTTGTATCTATCTCTGCGTTTTTAAAAAGTGTTTTTAAACTTCATAAATCTATAATATCCTGATTTGTGATGACATTATTGTGATTATTGTGTTTTATTGGATGAATTTATTTTCTTAAACATGTGGTTTTATTTGTACTTTTACGGTTGTTTTGTTTCAATAACCGAATAAAGTTACAATTGAATTGAATTGAATTGACAGCAGACATCACAGGAGTGCATACCTAAGTGCTTTAAATCCACTGGGGTCTCTCCATCTAAATACCCTACCAGATACTAGGGACTTGCCTCATTGTTTCTGAAGTCTCAGGGTCATAAAAGACTTCTTACAATTCTTCCATTGCTGCTGAACTCTACCATTTGTGAGTCCTAACCTTGTCTGTGGTGCCCCCTCCTGTCTTGGGCCTCATAAGTCAGTTCTGCAGCTGTTTTAGCCACAAAACTAACACATCCTCACCACTGAACCAATCGCAACAGATGCAGTGCCCTTCATAGCTGAACCAGTGCTAATACAAAGACGTTCCTGCGGCTCAATTACGACGCATTGCTGATCCGAGGTCCTGACTACAATGTTTGAGTCTGATACAGCGCAGATCCGAGGTCCCAACTGCGAGGCTCGATTTTGAAGCATCGACCCGAATGTGTGAATATTGACGATGATGATTTGCTCCATCCAAGTTATTTTTGTCAGTGGGACCTGTGTGAGTCCTGTAGCCAACATACCCTCCATCGTGGTCGGCTTTAACTTTGGATTTACCACGGTCTAGCATGACCTCAAGTGATTTGCTCCATCCAAGGTATTTTTGTCAGCGGGACCTGTTTGAGTCCTGTAGCCGATCTGCCCTCCATTGTGGTCGGCTTTAACTTTGGATTTACCGTGGTCTAGCATGACCTCAAGTAACCTTTTAGCGCAATTGACTTCTAAGCACTTTTTCTGTTTTTTTCTTTTAAAATGTATAACTCCGGTTCTAGTTATTGGATTTTTGTTCTTTTGGTCTTGCTTTACTCAGATTACTATTCTTTTTGTTGTGTATTCATTATGATACTGTGAGTATGTGTTGCAGAAATACTTTACCTATACATTTTCTCTTTAGATAAGCCTGACTATTCTGTGCCAAGCTACCAGAGGGTGAGCACAGGTTATCTTTTAGCATGTATCTAGTTTACCCTAGATAGGATCGTGGACCCTCCTTATTCAGGGTGTATACCTCTTCCAGCAAGAGACACAATTTGTTACACATGGGTAACAAGGTCTATCACTCTTCAAATAGGTACATTCTTCTTAAGTAAGTTATTGTCCATCCACCCAAGTCTTAGGTATGCGGTTAATGTCTCTAATTATGGTAGCGAAGGGGTTGCTATTCTGTTTAACAAACCTGGTATTGTCATTAACTTGATTTAGGATTTCATTCTCATAATAACATCTATTCATTACAACCATGTTGCTCCCCTTATCACCTTAAAAACATACACTGGCTCCCAGTACACAAATGCGCTCTCTACAAACTACTTAGTCACAAGAACAAGATGCTACATAATCATTATCCCACCTACCTGAACAGGCAAATCAGCTTCCACGTTCGAGCAGCAACCTCCCCTCAGCCAGCCTCCTGCAAGCTCACATCCCCCACATCCACAGAGCTGGAACCAGCAGTCAAGCTTTCTTGTATTTAGCTTCTAAAGTCTAGAATGATCTTCCCTGCATATCAGAGCCACCAACTCTGTCCTTGAGGGATGTATGATGTAACAACGCGTACCATTACAACGCGGTATGTTACATCGCGGTTTTAACAATGCAAGTCGTTACATCGACTTGCGTTGGAGGGCGCTGGACATAGGAATAGTGTGAATTACTATTCCAACACCAGTCTACGTACAGTAGGGAAGGTGTTGGAAAGTAATTCACACTATTCCTTATCCTACAGCGCCCTCCAGTGCAAGTCGGTGTAACGACTTGCGTTGTTAAAACCACGATGTAACCATACCGCGTTGTAATGGTTGCGTGGTAAAGGATGTTTCCCGTCCTTGAGTATTGCTAGAAACTTAAATCCTTTTTTTTCAGTTAGGCCCCAGCCAGGCTCTAACACATCCACTAAATCAGGTGACAGGATGCTCTCCCACATGAAATGTAGACCATACACATAACATAGCAAAACATAACATGACAGGACAGAACATAACATAACCTCCTCTGCACACTGCTTATCACCTCACATATTACATCATCGATGGCATGTTAAATAACATGATTGATGACATCACTGATAACACCTCAAATAACATCATGTGGTCACAACCCACTATGGGTTCAATAGTAATGTTCATTGATATGTTGAGTTTACAAACTCTTCTTTGGTACTGCTCTCTCTGGTGTTATGTCTCTAGTTAGAGTTATTCACTGTGGACCCTACTCACAGACTTTTGTAGTTTATTTAGTAGCACCACAATAGTACTATATGGCTAGTCACAAACATACAAGTACAAATCTCCACCACCACCTCACCCATGTTTTCTATTTGTAGATCCTCGCACATGTTAGTACTTAGTAGTAAATGTTAGGGAACAGAGGAGTGGTTGAAAAATTGGACATACCGTACACATAGGTTTGGTTTAGGGAGAAGTAATGAGGGGTTAAGGGAGGTTTGCAGATGTGATTATAGAGAACTAGAAACCCACCTAAAAAAGAGGAAGCCCAGTGTTGTTCGCAAACTGAATTTCTAAAGTTGCTACAGCCAAAATGAAACTTAATACTAAGTTCAGAATTATTGATTGCAGCAAGAACAACCTGAAAATGAAGAGCAGCTCAAATCTAAGCAGGTCGATGGCTTCCCTCTCACAAGAATCATCATGTTTCTGTGTCTCCATAGCAATGCTAGCCTATCCTTCAACGATTGTGTAAAAAAAATCCCTGGCAGCTTGGTTTCAGATCAACATCCTTGTCAAATGTCAAACCCTTGTTTTACATTCTCACATATCACACATTTGTATTCACATTAATTCTCTCTTCCTATCACACATTTTTTTTTCTGAATTTTTTTATTGAGCAGAGCATTAGGTTCATGAAATACATAGTATACTTAAAATCATTATTAAAACCAGCTTCTACAAAAAATCGAAATGACAGCCTTTCCTTGCATAATAAAAAAAAGCTAAAGCTGAAGCAGCTAATCATACACTCCTTCACAAATAAACGAAATGCAAATTTATCTTAGAACACAGCAGCAATGAAGAAAGTTCCTAGTGCGTCTAAAGTGCAATACCAATAAAGTGCTAGTGCCTTCTTGTCGCCTAAAGCCGTCATAGCTACAACATTTAAAAAAAAAAAATAATTGTGCTATAGAGGCTCATAACATCATTGACTTAAAAAAACAAAATACAAAATCCATCATTCTATAACGTGCAAAAACTATGAAAGTGCTAGTGCTACTAAAGTGCAATAAAAGAAAGTACGAATGCATTATAGTGAAAGCTGCTGCATCGATTTACCAATCCTAATGTTATGATCTCTCTTTAAACTTTTCTAATCATTAAAAAACTTCCAATTTTTGGGGAATTTCCTGATAGCTCCGACCCTCCTAGCATAGGCATCTTCGAATTTTTGGGTTCTTTTCATTTTATTAAGCCATTTCAAATAGGAGGGAGCTTCCCTGGATTTCCAATTTTGCAGAATTAAAGAGCGAGCCACCGAACAAGAAATAAATACAAAGGCTTTTTTTGGCTTGTATAGCATCGTTCCATTTCTGCAGACTCCAAACAAAGCAGCTTCGGCCTCGAGCAAAACTCTCTTTCCGGTTGCTTGATATCCGAAAAAACTGCCTCCCAAAAAAGCCTCAGTCCTGGACATACAAAAAAAGTGTGGTGCCACCCGCCTTCATCATCTATCTGACAGCGAAAACACTTGTTTTCAGTTCCTGGGAATCTTTTTTTTAAGGCGGCCGGAGTTAAATAAGAAAGCCATTGTGATAGAAAGACCATCCTTTTGAAATTTGCAGCACGCAGAGATTTGCTCCTAAATAACAGATGGCCTCCCACTCCTTTAAAGCCAGCCTACATCCAGTCTCCCGAGTTATTTTTTCCAAGTGATCAGGAACTTGCTCCTGCTTATGTAGCAACCTATACCAGTTTCCCACCCCTTTAACATTAGCTCCATAAAGGGCTACCACAAGTTGGTTCGGGGTATCTAAAATGCCACTGCTATTTTTTAATAGATGAACAACATATAAATATTCAAAAAAGGTCAGTTTCCGATGGCTCTCCGCCCTCGCCATTACTTCTTGCCAGGAAATCGGCCTGTTATGAACTATAAAATGCCTTAGCTCAGATAGTCCACAGCCTTCCCAGCTATTTATGTGCCTTAATTGCAGCTGGAGACCGAGACTAGTACATTCTCTCAGTTTTAGATACTGGAGACCCGACGAACCCATCATTTAAAAAAGGACTGAAGTCTAAAAAAATAATCTTTTAACGTCTTGTAGCGTGTTTTTTTGGGGAGTTTGGAAGTTTTTAAAAAGACTTGAGTTAGTGATCCAATTTCTTGTGTCATTTTATCCATAAAAAAACTGTCTCTGGTGGAGTTAGATCCCATCAAGCCGGATACTAAATCTAGAAAAGCGGCCTCATAGTATGTTCTCAGGTGCGGCAGCGCTAAACCCTTTGTACTATTGGTAATTGTACCACATTCAATTTGACCCTTGGAGCTCTCTTGCCCCAAACAAATTCCCTAAGTAAGGTGTCAATTTCCCTAAAATAGGACTGATTTATCTTGATCGGGACATTAGTAAACAAAAAAATAAGCAACGGCAGTATGGACATTTTGATCAATGAAACTCTGCCTACTATCGATAGAGGGAGTAGTGCCCATTGTTCCAAAAGCTTCTTGATCTTGCCCTTCATTCTTAAATAATTCAACTCAAATAACTGATGGTACTGGTTAGATACAAATATCCCAAGATATCTTATAGGGTCAGATTTTGTTGCTTGTATCTTCAAGCAAGATGGAAAATAATTTAGATCTGCGTTAAGGGCAAGAACCTCGGTTTTATTGGTGTTTATTTTATACCCACCTATTTGTTCAAAATCCCAAAATTCCCTCAAAACAGTTTCGAGGTTCACTTTATCGGGAGTCAGGTATAAAATAATGTCGTCTGCAAAGAGTTTTAGCTTGGCCATGCCAGGGATCGGTGGTTTAATAACAGCATTGTTTTGTATCATTAAAACCAAAGGTTCTATAAAAAAAGTTTAAATTAATGGCGAAAGTGTACAGCCCTGCCTAGTTCCGCGGTTTATTTTTATGGTTCCTGCACGATTTGAATTTATTATAACCTGAGCCGTGGCCCCCAGGTAAATATTACGTAGCATATTAACTACCTGGGCAGGAAACCCAAACCGACCAAGGGTGACAAACAGGGTTCTCCAATTCACGAGGTCAAAGGCTTTCTCTGCATCGACCATTACAATACTTGCCAGAATAGAGTTTGTATTAAAATAATCCAATGCATGTATTAAAAACTGGGTATTAGCCACCGTTGATCTACCTGCTATAAAGCCAGTTTGATCTCTATGGATTATCTCTTGGGCGGTAAGTGAAAAACGTTCTGCCCATACTTTCATTAAGATTTTATAATCTGAATTCAAAAGACTAATGGGCCTATATGAATTCACATCTACCGGGTCTTTATCTTTCTTAACAAAGGAGAATATTATTGCTTCTTTAAAAACTGCTGGAACAGCACCACCCCATTTAGCAAAGTTAAATAAATTTGTAAGGGGGTAATTATTTCCTTTGAAAAAACGTTATAAAACTCGATAGGGAAGCAATCCTGCCAACAAGCTTTCGCCCCGGCTGTTGTTTTAATGGCTGACAAGATTTCAATGGCTTCCAATTCCGACCCCAATTCGCCAATCCGATTATCTGAGAGTTTGGGAACATTCATATTTATGAATTACTCCTGGATTAGCTCCTCCTCCACTAAATATTCGGTAGAGTACAGCTGGCGAAAGTGGTCAACAAAAGTCTGTGAAATATCGCTGCCTTTATCTACTTCTCGACCAGTCCGGGGATCTATAACTTTAGATATTGTAGCTGACTCTTGCTTTTTCCTTGTGGAATTTGCCAAGAATTTACTGATTAACTGGCTTTCTTCATAGACCCTTTGTTGGAATATTTGTGAGTTGCAAACCTCTTCTAAAATAAAAAAAGTCCCTCAGCGCTATTCTTGCCTGTTCATATTGATTAGGGAGAAGCTGGAATTGGAGAGCGTATTCCAGATCCAACTCAGCTTGCAGTTTAGCTATCTTAGCCCTCCGAGTATTGGACCGGGCAGCCGTAAAGGCTATTATCTGTCCGCGGGCTACTACCTTAACCCCCCCATACTGAGAAGGGGGCTGCCGTTTTCTCGTTGATCTGGAAATATTCCAGGATCCACTCTCTAAACCTTTTGACCCAGTCCTCATTTTGCAAAAGGAGACGATCCAGCTGCCACCTGGGTCGCTCACCACTTCCTCCCCCGAGCGCCATTTCTACCCCAACATAAGCATGATCTGAAAAAGGATTACAACCTATGCCAGCCTCTTGAATCTGGAGGAATCTGGAGGTAAGAAAAAAATCTATTCGAGACGCCGGCCGAAAACGGTGCGAATAGCAGGTATAGAATTCCTTATCTGGATTGATTTCCCGCCACGGATCTACCAGTTGATATTCTTGTATAATGGCTCCCACTATTTTTTTTGTATTGGTTTTTGTTTTTATTCGAAGTATCTTTCCTTACATCCTGTATAAAATTGAAATCCCCACCAAAAATCATATGCCCGGGGGATCCTATCAATACATCGTTGATTTGGACCAAAGGTACAATATCATTCGAAACAGGGCCATAGTAGTTTATAAAGTTCAGCGTTTTCCCCTGTAACCTAGCTACTACCCGCATCCATCTCTCATGTGTATCCCTATGCACTTGTAGAAATTCCCAGGGAAGTTTACGCGAAAAATAGATTGCTACTCCTCTAACCGCAAGACCTGAAGATGCAAAAAACACTTTACAGAAAACCTTGGGTATAAAAAGTTTAGGAGAATTAGATTTCAAATATGTCTCCTGCAAAAACAGGACTTGGGGATTTAGTGAAGATAACCATCTAATGAGAGCGCCATACTACTTTTTGTTTATTATTCCATTAGCATTGACTGATAGGATCTTACATTTACTGGTTTCTATGATTAACTCTACCTTGTATATTTTCTGTACCTTCTGTTCGTGCTCTTTTTTCTGCTCTGAACCATACCTCAAACCAATACCTCCCTTCCCACCCCAAAAGAAGAATACCCACCCCTCGAAATGTGGAGAAAACCCTGCCATCCACGCTGCCCACATTTCGCCCATCCCAACTGGCATCATGGGTGTCATGGAACTACACCCTAGGTGACCCCGCTAACCCCACGACGCCCGGCTATATCTAAAAAAACTGATCAGAAGGCTGGCCAGCTCAACTTATACTAAAGACGGAGGAAATCCCTTGCTTAACCATATGATCAATCTAAAAGTGTACCAGAGTCTATGCGCTAAATATTAAAGAAAAGGAAACCTTTTTCATTTACCATATGGTAGATCTAAATATGCAGCGGTGTCAGTAATTCCTTAAGAGACAATTCAAAATTGCCTAACAATAAACACATCTCAATTAAAAGGATTGAAGCCCCCCCCGTCACCGTATAATTGTTCTATCAGGACATCATTGCAGACTCCGCCGGCCTTGGGATCCCCAGCAATACCTCAAGACCACTCCGAAGCCTAGCTAGCCCAGCTTATATCAAGGGGAGAGCACCCTTCATATTGCCATTGGTAAATCTGTATATATGTCATTGTTTAAGCGCTGGACCCTACCGAAATCTCCTTTAATAATACTTGGGCCTCTTCTAAATCAGAGAACATGAAGAACTTCCCTTTGACTAAAACTCTCAATTTTGACTGCTGAGCGATTGATGCTTGAGCGCCATGAGCTTTAAACAAATGGAGAATTTTAACAAATTATTTTCTCCTACGCTTAGCTGCGGCAGTCATGTCAGAGAATATACGACACTTAGTAGTTTAATACATGGAAAACTGTCTCTGCTGGATCTCTCATGTCAGGATTCTCTCCTTGATCCGGAGGTCTGCAAAATACAGCAAGATAGTTCTTGATTTCGTGGAATTGGGAAAAGGTTGCGTTGGGACTCGATGAGCTCTTGTAATAGTAAGGTCACCCTCGAACTCAGACAGAACATTTTGTTTGATAAATGAGTTCACTCATTGGAGGAGTTGGGAGCCTTCTATTCCTTCAGGAACCCCAACAATCCAGAGGTTGGACCTCCAAGAGTGGTTTTCAAGTTCCTCCAACTTGTTCTCGAGGTAGTTTTTCCTTTTAGCCGTCTCTTTTACCTCTCCCATAGCCATATTCATTTGGTCTTCCAATACGGAAATTTTGGCTTCCGCCTCCTGCAATCTAATGGGAAAACTGCTCATCGCCTCTTTGATTTTCCCCAGTCTCTGATGCAGAGAAGCGATTTCCATTTGCTGCGTTTTTTTCATTTCACGGACCTCTTCCAAATTAGATTCAGCATGTCTCTGATATCTAACTGATAAACCCCCATAGTCCCCATATTTTGGCTGGAGTTACTTAGCAGATCATAAGTGCCAGTACTCATGCTTCCCACCTTAGGATCTGCCTAGGCCAATGCAGCTACTGGGAATACTTGTCCTTGAGATCCTAATTGAAGTTGGAATTGGGATTGTAGCTGAGGTGACATCAAGTTCACAGAAGTGTCATGCATGGTCTTTCTACCTTTATCTGTTGCATCTTGAGCCTGGGAAGGATTTAGCCGGGATATGGTCTTTTCCACTGCGTTCAAGGAGTATATGGGGTGCCGCTGAGACTTGTACTTGAGCTAGATCTTGCTGTTGATGCAGGATTCCTAAATGATCAGTTTCAGAATTTCGTTGGATTAGTGCCTGGTCTATAAGAGCCAGTTCTACTAGTGGTCCTGGTGAGACCAATCCTGCCCCCAGCGGTGAGGTATTAGATGGTTTTGAAACTGAGCTTAGGATTGATGAGGAGGATTGTGGAGGTTGTGGAAGTTGTGGAGGTTGTGAGGTGTTTTTCTTTAGAAACAATGGAAACTCCTTCACTTCCTTTACACCTTTCTTTGGGCCGTCTTGAGCTGGGCTGCCCTGTAAAGACCTGTTTGATTCAACAATAGCTTCTCTCAGCTCTGGAGTGGTGCTTTCCTGGTCAGTCACCACTTCGGGCTGCCCCTCAGGTTGAGGGGAGACGGTGATAGAGGAGGGCTCACCTCTGAACTCTTGAGGGTGCTATCAAGGCCAGGGGAGCTGGAATTGTTTTCCTTGTCCTTATCCTTGTTAGGCCGGAGTGCGGCTTTTTTTGCCAAAGCTTGGCGTGTTTTTGCTTTGAGGCGGGCCGCGACATCTGCTTTGCTAGGTTTGCTAGCAATTTTTACGTCCTTATGGGGTTTAACCATTGTGTCCTCATTTCACTTTCAATACACTGGTATAATCCCAGAGTTTTTGCTCAAATCCATCAAGTGATATCTCTATACTTCAGCCCCTCCCCGTGTTCCCTTTCAATCAACTCTAGCTCTATATTTCAATAGGGTTCACTACGATTTGACTTGGATTTATCCACTTGGTTCCGCATTTCCTCCCAAAAACCTCCTCACCTCCTCACCTCTTTTTTTTTTTCCCTTCACCTCTTCAGTTTCGTTTTGTTTTTCAATTGCGGCTTCAAATAGCCTGCACGTCACCGCCGCTGAGCCGCTAACACCAGAACGGCCACCGGGGGAGAGCAAGCCTGATACCGAGCACACCTGTGAAATCAAGACCGGAACTTCCAAAGTGACAAAGCAATCCCAACTCTTTTTATCTAGATGTGACCCCTAGGTACCCTTAAAGTCCTTTAGGCACCCTTGGATCCCACCAGGTCCAGGGACTCTTTAATCCAAATCAGCTGGTTCCTAATATTCTTTGTATTTAACTGTAGCCTTAACTGCTTTAACTGTCATTTGTCAGGATACCGGACCTTCTCAAGTAGTGCCTTAATTTGAGAAAAATGTTTCCAGGCACAGCGCAGCACAATCAATGAAGCGCTTAAGCCTATACACAGAACACTAGAGGCAAAGTTCTTGTCGCTAATTTCCACCGCGCCTCCACTGGATCCGGAAGCCTTCAAGTGCTCTGCAATACCTTCAAACAACTTCAACCGGGCACAGCACAGTCAATCGAGCGTTTGTTGCCTCCACTGCTCTTACACACCAGCCAGAAACAGCTTGCATCTTCAAGTGCTTATCAAGAGCCCTCCTTTAGCTGCCGAGGTGCTTTAATTAGATCAAAAAACCTTTAATCGCTATTCGGCAGCCATTCTGTCCTTGTTAGTATGTGTTTCCTCCTGGTTACGTCGATACAAAAAAAGTCCTAAAAAAAACGGGTCTAAGCTTTGGAGTTACACTTTAGAATCGTTGCGGCCGCGCTTTAAATGGGTCAAAAAAGCCGCTGGATTCAGCCGCCCGCTGCTTCTCCCCTTATTAGAAATTTTGACCACCATTCAGTCCTTTTCACTGTTACTTGTTACCTCCTGGTCACGTCTAGTTGGTGAAGCACTTAAAGCGGGTCCATTCGGTAAAGTGCTTTGATGTTGCGCCTCGGAATCATTTTTGGAATTTTTAGGTCTCGCCTAGCTTTGCAGCACGAATGTGCTGCCATCGCTTTGCAAGGCATGCAGTATACACTATAGGTGAGGGAAGCCCCGCCCACTCTCTCGTTCACTTTTTTATTGGCTTGTGGCATTGTGCTTTCTAAATGCTGCCTTCCGATTGGTTTAGAGACTGCTTGTCCGGCCTTATGGCAGCCATGTCTCCTTCCATGGCTATTGGCCCCTTTACTGTGTGCTTTTTGAGGACTACTTTGTTCCAGTGCCACCCCTCCCGCTGTCCCTGCCTTCTCTCTTGCCCCCCCGACTCCCGTTGCATGGCTAGCGCATGCCCGTTTTAGAGTGCCGCGCTTTACGTACTGCTCATGTAACAGCTGCTGAGTTTCAGAGAGGAGCGCAGCCGTGCACCACGCTGGATTCTCACTATTCAATGCATTGTTATAAACGTGATACACAAGGTCCAGGATGAATAGCCTTGATCGTTATCATTACGAGCAATAGAGTTTGTATTCACGCGCATAGCACAAATCAAGCGACATTCGTATACTTAACGTAAACTTAATTTAGACGTTAACAGAAGCAATTTTTTCTTCATTTTAAAGAGAAATGTAAACTTTATAGTAATTAAAACCTGTATTGTTTAAAATGCAAAGATTCCACGTGTTTAGATATATTCTCACGAAAAATTTACAGTTCCAATATGGCTGCATATTTCGACGGATAACTGCACTTCCCTAAAGTACTTTTGTCACGCTCCTTCCCATTCGGCCATAGGAGGGCTAAGGGTAGGCGGTGCCTGTTTGTCCTCTAGTAGAGTTCGAGAGGCGGGGCGCGTTAGGCTTTCCTGCTGTCAGTATGGCATGCCAGTCCTCGCGGTCGCAGCGTCGTCGGTAGGAGGGGCTTCGCGCAGGCTGCGGCTCTCGTGGGCTCGTGCGTGAGTTGCCTGCCAATATCTATTCTCTTTGCCAATGCTTGTGTAAACTTGTTTTGAGTGTTTCCATAAATGCAGTTCAGGGTTGTTCTTTAAATTCCGACCTTTCTTCTGTCACTGTATTTCTCGCTCGTCTGCTGTAATTTTGAGCTCCGCTGCTTAGAGGCCGAGGCTGTTCTCTTCCTGTCCTCAGTGCGGTGTTCTTAGAAGATAAGCATTGACACGTGGGTGACGGGGCGGGAGCGGGTGCTCGTGCCCACTTGTAGCTGCCTTGTCATCTGTGGCAGAGAGTGTGAGGGCCGAGCCATGGAGAAGCACCAAGACAGCTTGACAACAGGCACCATCGGGATACCTGTGCCCACCGGCAGAGCTGATACTGCAGAGGTCACCATGTGACCACTTTTACACTGAAAGTACTGTTTTAACAGAATGTGTGATGACAGATTAAGGGGCATATTATCAAGACAGGCGATAAAATTATCGCCGTTTTAGCGGCAGAAAACTGAAGCTAAAACGGGGATAATTTTATCGCCTGTCTTGATAATATGCCCCTAAGTCCCCTCAGCCCCTGCACTGATAGCAACTTTGTGTGGAAGGGAGTCTGTGCAACAATGGGATAAAACTACAATTTCACCAAGACTCCTAATAAATAATACAAACTTGTAGGAGCTCCTATGTCAGCATTCTCACCCAATCCATTAACGCCCCTAACAGAGCTTTGGACTATACCATTTCCTGCTGAAAGGCAATATTTCTCTCTGTTTCTGTCCAGTGTGCCTGTGTCTGAGTTACCCTTAAGGACCTGTGCAGGGCAAGAGGTAACAAACGACACCCGTTGGTCTACTGTGGTCTTTCTGCCATCAGCCTTCGTGTGTCTGGTTCCGCTGCAAAGAGGATGGGTACCTTGAGTCCTATAGGCGTGCTGTGTGTCACACAGGATGTGTGATAGGTAACCTCTGTCATGAGAATATAGTAGTCAATTGTGCTTTCATATGGCCACGATATGGAAAGATGAACCGTAGCCTGCTGTGTGTACATGTACATTAGCGCTGTCTCTGTGTCTCTCCAATGCTCGTCCTGACTGTCTAAGTACATCTTGTTAATGGCGTTCGCACATATGGTGTTCCTATCGGTGTCTCCAGGTATACTGTACTGTGCAGGTTTCTGTTATCAGCAAAAATGAAGGCTCACATTCGGGAGCTGTGCCTTGAAGGAGACTGCCCAGGAGCGCTGAATGAATGAGTAACGTGTGTCTGCAACTTGAGTTCTCCCTGCCACTGTCCCAGGTCTCTGTGTGCTCTGTATATGTTATGTATATGAGCTGTGTGTTGTCTGTTGGCATTTCTGTACTCACCTCTGTGCTCCTCGTTTCATGTATTTTGACTATGTATTCTGTTTGTGTGTGTATGTGTGCTTATCTTATGTTTGTGTGCCTGTGTGTTTGTGTATCAGTCTATGGTGTCTCGTTGTATAACGTCTGACTGCATGTTCTCCAAGTGTTGTCTCTGTGTCTGTGTACATTGTGTATATGCGTATGTTCGTGCTGTTTGTGTGTAGACATGCTCAGTGGGTACATTGTTTTGTGTATTCGTCGGTCTGCATGTTTTGTTGTGGCGTGTCTGTATGCTTCTTTTATGTCTTTGTATCTCTTTGCATGTGTTATGTTTGCTCTTCGGTGTCCATATCTTGCCGTTGTTTGTTCCTATGTGTCTTCTGTATGCATGACTTGCTTCTGGCCTAATAGGAGTCTATGTTATATACCTCTGTATATATCTCGAGTTTGTTAAATCTGTATGCACCTTTAATGCACACGAGCCTGTGTTTCCACTGTGCCTGTATGCATGTTTAATGTCACTGTATTTGTATACCTGTCTTGATTTTGTGCCTGTATGCGTGCCTGTGTGTATATTTTTTAGTTTTGTTTTATGTATATTTAATTTGAGTGTGTATGCTTATATACTTTCCGTATGCCTTTCTTATTTGTGGCTCTGTATGCATGTCAGGTTTGTTTGACCTGTTCATATCCTGTTTGTGTATCTTTATGCATGTGCCGTGTCTGTGTAAAGATATTCTTACCTTATGTCCTTGTGTCTGTATGCATATTTTAAATCTGTGTGTCTATATGCACATCTTGTTTGGGTCGCTACACATGTCTTATGCCTGTGTGTCTAGCTGCATGTCTTATTTGCCTGTTTGCATGCATCTCTTGTTTGTGAGGTGGTTTATATATCTTGTTTGTGTGTCCATGTACATGCTTTATATCTGAGTGTCAATTTGAAATTCCTCTTTATGTGTATGTATATGAGTCACACGTCCATGTCACTTATGCATTTCTTCTTTGTGTCTGAATATCTGGGTTGTGTTTTTTATGGCTGCATTGTTTGTGTGTTTATGCTCATCGTATGCATGCGTGTCTTTATGGATATCTTGTTTGTATGCATGTCTGTGTGTCTGGATGCTTCCTGTTTACGTGTCTGTGTGCACTCCTGGTTGTGTGTTTGCACAAGTAGCGTCTTTGTATCCGATACGCATGCCTTGTTGGTGTTGTGCATAGTGTTTTTGTGTCCGTTTCCACAGTTTGGCTGTGTGCCAGATTGATATAGACCCTTAAAAAAATAGCTGCCCTAATGGCTCATAAGTGTGCCTACGCATGGGGACTGTGAGACTGCTCGAGGGATTTCAGAGCACTTTCTATCTACCGTAGTGTCTGTGCTTTGCGTGCGTCTGTAAACATCATTCCCACTCCACACCTTGTAGACTCACATCTCTTCTGCCTTTGAAAGCCAGCGCTTGACGGCCATTGTTCTTATATCTCTGAAGGACCCCTTCCTTAGATGTCTTCCTGCTGTTTTTAGGGGTGGGGTAAATCCAGCCACAGGTCACGCATGCAGACCTTTCAGATGAATCATCCTGTCAGTCCAAAGAAATTGTCTCCCACTAACACCCGTACACAATATTTTTTTCAAATCTTGTATTTTCAGTGATATGACTACCGAAGGCCCTGCTTTTATATTAAAAACAGAGCTTTGGACTATACCATTTCCAGCTCAAAAGCAATATTTCTCTCCATGTGTTTTCCCATACTGGCGTGTCACGCAGTTTGGTGATTACTTTCCCTCCATGTTCAAGAACAGTAGATGTTTCAGCACCCAGGCTAATGTGCTGCATAGCTAAATACTTATAAGGTCCCAAAGGCGAGACCGATTGCATTGCAAATGCTTGTTTCACAGATGCCGCCTAGGAGGGAATTCAGCTCGGCGACCGAAGCTCTGCTTTCCCTCACTAGCTGGATTCGAAATCCTCTCCGCCGCTACGAAACCGCGTTTTTCTTCCCTCACACGGAGATTAAAACAATGGGCATACTAACAAGCTGTGTCCCTGAACAACGTAGCCCACGCTAGCGCCAATCACATTTTTTTTGTCACCTTCAGACCCCCTCTGAAAGGGACCCTGTAGCGATACTCTGCCTTCCACTCCCGAGATGCACACACAGCTCTGTGTTCTACTGAAGGCGAGCTGCTCTGCTGGCGCTTTTGAACCAGCGCAGCTCAGGCTTCAGCTTGGATTGAAAGGCGCTTTAACCCATTGTAGGCCGTGCAGAAAGACCTGCCGAGGATGGAGCACAGCACCAAACGCATCGTTCAAAACCGGGCCGTTATGAGTACCGGTACTCTCCTTTCCCAAGAAAAGGTCCCGGTACTCAAGGGGAGAACATATAAAAGTGCCGGTACTCCGTACCAGTGAGTACCTGCCCATTTAAAGCACTGGAGTGATCAGTATAACGCCTTTAGGAGCCAATCATTGGCTGTAAGAGGGTGGGTTTGCTGTGGCGTCTTCATGCAGGGCTCAAGAGGCAAAGGAATGCATATGTTTTGCAAGATATTCTACATTGGGGTCGCATCAAACAGTATTTCTGACCACAATACTCAAGTGGCAATGTGAAAAACAGGCCAGGATAGACTTAGATTGAAATTTTGAAACAATGGGCCCTTTGCACAGTGGAGGGATCATTTGGGTGGAACGAATTAGGCAACATTGTGGCATGTGGCCGTTTCAGGAGATTCTAAATGCTACTGAAATGAATTTTAAACGTGGATAACATATACTTTTGACTTGGAAATTTTTAGGTATGGGGTTTTTGAACTACAGGAAAATGTATGCTGGCTTTCAGTAATAGGGTTGAGAATTTGCAATTTAGGGACAAGTGTGATCTAATGTTATGGAATTCTAATTATATGATATAATATGGTGCTCACACTATTCTATTTTTGAATTGTATTTCATTTTACTGAGGGTATTCATGTACCATAGGCCAGCAGAGTTAATCACATTTATTAATGCTTACATTGCTGTCCAGTGTGTATGAATGCAGCAGGTCAGGATATAGTTAATGAAGGTCACAAGAGAGTAGCCACTCTCAGTGAGAGGAGAGATTTTACCAGAGAGTGTGGTGGGGGGAAGGCCTTTCTCTTCATCTTTCTTTGTCTCAACTTGAGGGCCTCCTGAACCATCTAGTTCATGCTATGTTTGATGAAGAGGCAGTCAGGCAAGGTGAGAATGTTTCCCAGGTAGAACAATGCTTGATGTACAAGGCTTGTAGATCAGGCCGAGACAGCTGGCATTGATGCATGCTAGATGGAACCAATGAAGTTCCTTGATTGTGACTGAGATCACATCTTTAATGATTTAGGTAGGTGACTGCATAGACTACAGCATTAAGTAAAATGGAGGAAACAAGGAGGATGGTGAGGTGGGTCTGGTGCCTGGATGGGCTAATGCGTTCTCTGTAGTGGCCTATGTTTGACCTCATTGTCACAGATTCAAATCCCTGCAGGTCCACTCCCCTCTTCACCATTCCGAGGTCGATAAGATGAGTACAATTAGGTTAGGTAAGAATAAACATTTGTCATTCATCACCAAGATACATTTCTTGGTGAAGATGAGCTTTACAAATACATGTTATAATATGATGTTTTTTATATTAGGTGGATATCACATACATCAATGCATGTAAATCCCGGCCCTCTAGATTACATCAATGCATTCATACTTTTAAAATAAAAACTGCAGCACTAGTACTGATTCGTCAGTGTGCCATTTATTTGAAAACATAGCCTCGCCCCTTGCCCCGCCCCCAATTCACAACTTTTTTTTGTGAGTACCTGCACTTTTTTTTTCCCATTTAAAGCACTGGATCACCCCTTCAATCAATCACTGGGTCTTTCCTTATGTGCTGGTACTTGGAGAGGCCATGGCTTGTTTAATGCAATTCAAGGCTTGATGTTGTTGTGACAGTCTGGCCAATCTTTCAGGTGTGCAATTTAGCAATCTGGAAGAGATCAGCATGATGGCATTGTCCCCGGGTAATCACTGCCCTGCATCAGAGAAGCACCGCGCGCCACACGCTGTCATTTCCACCCAAAACACTTCATTTTAAAAATGACACCTTTAAACGTAAGATGCACATCGAGGCGGAACTAAAAGCGAGGCAATTTCCCTGATCTTCTCTAAGTACATTTAATAGCTGAGCATTTCCGCCTCTTATCTGATTGGCTCCCGCGCGCACGTGCTGCGCTGCCGTGTCAGCAACAGGGAGATACCGCTGGATTCCATGCAGTCGACAGCAAGTGAACATTACCGCTGTCAATCCTTCTTATCTGGAAAATGTGTGGGAGGATTTAAGACTCTGCCGGCGGAGATTCGCCGCTTAAGGAGATACAATATGTAAGAGCAATTCGCTCAATTCCCTGCAGAAGGATTTTCAATCTTTCCTTCATCAGAAACAACATACTGCACTGTGCGTAAATGTGAAAAATTTAGTATAATACGGCTTGAGGTTTGCAATCAGATTTTCATTTTGATAGACATGCCCAGTCTATGAGAAAAACACGTTTGTGCAATCCTTAGCAAGAAAATATTTTCTGCTTACAAAAAGTGAAACCACCACAGCGCTACTGGCCAGATTCAGGAAGCTTTAGTGTTACTTTGATATCACAGACCAGGTGCAATATCCTTTTAAGGATCTACAAACCAACACAAATTGGTATTTTTGCTTTGGTTTGTAAGCAAAAGTAACAAGAATGAAGCCCTGCTTTGTGTTACTCTGCGTCAAGGGGGTGTTCCATGGATGGTAGACAGGGCCGGACTGGCTGTAGCGGGCACCGGGCAATCCCCCGGTGAGCACGGGTGGCGGCTATGCTACAAAAACGGCCCTGTAACAAAAACGGCTGCAAACCGGCCCTGGCAAAGAGCTCGAAGGCACCCCCAACCCCCCGGGGAGGCCGGCTGAGCACTTTGCCAGGGCTGGTTTTGGTTCTCAGTCCGGCCCTGATGGTAGATGGGCGTTCCTGTGTAACCATCCAAGGTTTTCGATGTAAAACCCTATCTACTAACAATATTGGACAAGGTTTTTCACCCCCCCCCCAAAAAAAAACAGCCCACTAAAAAGCAGTAGTTAAAAAGGAGAAATGATTTTATTTCGTCTAACTTTTCCCACTTGGCATGTGTGCTGCACTGTACAGGTATGTAAATCTGAGCCTACATATGGAAATTGCACATGATTGCGCAGTCAAATAGGCGTTTAATGGCCTGTCCTTTGTTCCATAAGCGTTGATTCAGTTATTACAATGAGGGTGCTTGTTGATCAACTTTGCTAACACCCATACATGAAATAATTTTCAAAACTTTGTCTTGTTTGTTAAAAAAAATTCAGGTGAAAAATCCTTGCAAAAGTTGCCTTTCATGGAGCAAAACTTTCAAATGCAACTTTTTTGTGATTTGAAAACGAGATAATGGTGGCTTGGATTAGTCTAATTCACCAAGGAGGTACTATTATACAAATATATCCGGACACATTTAAGTAAAATTTGGAGTTATGACCTGAGGGAGTTTAGAGCAAAGAACTTGACAAGGAGGCTGGGATCGGGGTATTAGACAAGAAATGCTGTGGGAATCGGGTAGTGTAATGAGCCCATTTGAATGTTCAGACTTCAGACACAGTGAATGGGATTTGAGTTCTAAAATAACAAACAAAAAAGAATTGAAGAATACGTCACCCGGGGGTTTAAGACTAGGTTGCATGAATGTACGATGAAGTACACCCAAATAAAGCACATTTATATGGAGAGAAAAGAAAATATTAGGCTGATGAAATATTGAGGTTGAGCTAGTCGAGTGAGTAAGAATTACACTGAGGCTGGCAAAATGAGAGAATGTGACAAAACAAAATGTCCATTACAGAGAGAAATACACTAGGGAAAGACCTGTAGAGAGAAAGAGAGACAGTAAAAGAAAAAGAAAGGAAAGCGATAATGTGAAATGTGACAGAGTGAATGACGCAGACAGCACCAGTGTGAAAAAGTTGTTAGTAGGGGACAGATTTTTCAAAAAGACACTCAACGTAATGAAGCAAGATAACTGTTGCGCTGCGTTGCGTGACAGGTAGAGAGCAGAAATGCACCATATCTAGTAAGATATGACACATTCCTGCTCTCTCTTTGCGCTGGCTCACTGAATGCTGCGTAGCACCAACACACTAACATCTTGATGCAATCCCAGGTGTACTAACCCTAGTAAATTTGGGATTGCGTCAAAATCTATATCTGGATGCATGGGAATGCCTAAGTTCCATCTATGGAAACGCCTTCCCAATGCAGCATAATGCAAGGCAGTGGTTTGCACTGCCTTGCGTTACTCTAGATTTACTAAACCACACATAGCCATGTAAGGTGGTGATAAAGCTGGATTCTTATCTTATCTTACAATCCCTAAGAATCCTCAGGTCGACTGAACCTTTTTTTACCAGCTGAATAGTGTGAAGTGAAGAAAATCCAATTTTTCAATATAGCCAATTAAACTTCAAGGTTATACTTCAAAGATCACTGACTCTGAAATCCAAAATTTAGGGTTTATTACAAAGCTAAAAATAGTTGGACATACAAGCACCTCATCACAAGGTTAAGAAAATAAATGGGCACTAATACAAACAATACCCTACGCAGGAGTCTCATCCGACTCAGAATAAGAAGAATAGTTAACTCCAGCAGCATCAGGCAACCAATAACTGCTCCAATCTCAATGTTAGAAGTCATTAACCTAAAAAGAAAACGCAATGAGTCTATTCCTACACTATCTCTAAAATGACATCCCTACTTAGCATTTTTCCCAGGCAAGGGAGTAAAAGGTGTCAGTAGTGAAGACTTCCTTAGAAGTACACTCACTTTGCTTAAGTCAGTAGCCAAAGCTATAGAGCTCGTCCTGAGATGCTCCTTCTAGCTTCCCCTCTAGTCCTCGACTGCTCAACCCCCAGGGCACTGTTCCTAATTAAAAATCACAAAAATAGTAGAAGACGCCCTCGTCACACCTCTTTGGCCAGGTCTTCCTTCTTTATTTTTCCATCAAAACTCTTACTTCATCCAAAGGCTGTTGGATTGACCTTGGGTCCCAGGCACCTTCTCCGCTGAAAGTATCATATCTGCATTCCAGTGTACTCCCATGGTTGCTTCTCCTACCGTCCTAACTCCTAAAACAAAGGGTTAGTCTTCCTAACAAGCTATGTGTCCTTGCACCTGCAAAAGAAACGTGTAATCGAAAAACTTTCCACGTGGAGAATTTGCTGACTGCTTCTAACTAAGAGCCTTCTCAAGGGAACACCTCTCGGTCTACAAAATTCAGCTAACATAAGAAACGAATAGGCCTTTCTTCCAAACGTATATGCGATTAGGCCTTTATACAAATTAACTACACAATTATAAAATCACATTATAAGCATTGATTACATTATACTTCATGCATGAATAGGCAAAACTATACGTGCAGATTTTGTATGGTGCACGTTTAAACCTAATTCATCACATTATATGTAAACTAATTAAATATGCATCATCTAAAATACTTTTTCAATTAACCACTACATTGATCTTCATAAATGACATGTTTACATTTCTAGCCGCACTACTATATGTTATTTTAGTATTACATTTCTAAAACCCACACTTTAATACATTTCCTCTAAATATATAGGTGGGGACTACCTGTGATTATGATGCACCCCTACAATTTCAGAATAACATGGTGCTCTACCAGTTCCCCCCTTTGATGACTAGTGTCATCACACCTTT
Organism: Triturus cristatus; assembly: GCF_964204655.1. NCBI lineage: Eukaryota > Metazoa > Chordata > Amphibia > Caudata > Salamandridae > Triturus > Triturus cristatus. The sequence goes on from NC_140583.1 coordinate 87,316,662, forward strand.
ACACAACTTCCTTGGAGAAAGAACCGATATAAACAGAACTTGTTGCCATTCTTCCCCGTCGGAGTCTCTCCAAATTCTTAAGGTTCTGATATTGACTGTCCTGCAGTCTGGCCATTCTCATCTCATTCTCCCTAAGAGCTCTCTCAACACTGTTTCCTTTGTACCACTTATAGGCTCTAACAAATCCCCACAAGCAAACGACACAAACCACAATGATGATGAGAGGTCTCAGTACATAGCCAAGAAACCCTCTCCCCAAATTTGCAAACCAACTTCCCACCTGACTGAATCCTTTACCAACCTTTTCACAAACTCCCTCTTCAGTCAAATCATCTATCTAACGATGGGTTGTAGTGATGTTACTTATATATGTCTCCAGATCTTTGCTATTGTCTGGTATATAAGTACAGCACTCTTCAACTTTCAATAATTTACAGACTCCGCACTCTTTTGCTAATAAAACATCTAAAGCAAGGCGGTTCTGCAAAACCATTGTCCTTATCAACAACATCTCACCATCCACAAGTAACAGCGACTTTGCTGTATTCATCGACAACTCATCAATCACAATCGCCAACCTTCTAATTTTCACATCATTCAGAATTACTCCCAAGCTTGGTATGATTGCTCCAAAAACATCTCCAATCACTGCTCCTGCACTCTCAGCTCTTTTCACTCTCGAATGCTTTCCACTCTCTAAAAGCTCCAAATCCTCTGCATGGTAGATCTTTGGAAAAATAATCCCCAAATAACACGTACCTTACCATTTTCACAGGCAATCTAACATAAGCATTCTTTCCACACACATAATATACAGTTGGTATCACTTGTACCGAACCTTGCAGAAAGTTCTTAGCAATCAATCAATCAGTACATTTGTAGAGCGCACAACTCACCTGTGAGGGTCTCAAGGTGCTGGGGGGGTGGCGGGGGTGCTGCTACTGCTCGAACAGCCAGGTCTTGAGGAGTCTCCTGAAGTCCAGCAGGTCCTGGGTCTGTCGTAGGTGGATGGGGAGGGTGTTCCAAGTTTTTACGGCAAGGTGGGAGAACGATCTGCTGCTGGCGGTCACTTGACATATGCCGGGGACAGTGGCAAGTGCGAGGTCAGCGGAGGGAAGCTGGCGGTTCGGGCTGTAGAAGGTGAGTCGTTCGTTGAGGTACGCTGGTCCGGCATTATGGAGAGCTTTGTGAGCGTGGGTGAGGAGATTGAAGGTGATCCTCTTGTTGACGGGGAGCCAGTGTAGGTCTTTCAGGTGGGCTGTGATGTGGCTGTGGCGGGGGATGTTGAGGAGGAGGTGTGCAGAGGCGTTCTGTATGCGTTGTAGTCATTTCTGGAGTTTTGCTGATGTTCCTGTGTAGAGAGCGTTGCCGTAGTCCAGTCTGCTGGTGATGAGGGCCTGGGTGACTGTCCATCTGGTACTGGTGGGGATCCATCTGTAGATCTTGTGGAGCATGTGGAGGGTGTTGAAGCAGGAGGAGGAGACAACGTTCACTTGCTGGGTCATTGACAATGCGGAGTCCAGGATGACTCCCAGGTTGCGTACGTGGTTAGTGGGCATCGGTGCAGCTCCCAGTGCTGCTGGCCACCATGAGTCGTCCCAGGCAGAGGGGGTGGATCCGATGATTTGGACCTCCGTCTTGTCTGACTTCAGTTTCAGGCGGCTTATTGTCATCCATTCGGCGATGGCCTTCATTCCTTCATGGAGGTTGGATTTGGCAGTGGAGGGGGCCTTGGTGAGGGAGAGGATCAGCTGGCTGTCGTCGGCGTATGAGACGATGTTGAGGTGGCAGATGATCTTGGTGTCTTTAGAACAGAATGGGGGGAGGCGGACACTCTGGGTTCTGCCGGTGAGGAAAGAGGTGGTCCAGTCCAGTGCTTTGTCGTGTATCCCTGCGTTGTGGAGGCGTGTGCGGAGGGTGTGGTGGCAGACAGTGTCGAAGATGGCCGAGAGGTCCATGAGGATGAGGGCCGCAGTTTCTCTGTTGTCCATCATGGCCCTGATGTCGTCGGTTGAGGCGATGAGGGCTGTTTCGGTGCTGTGGTTGCTGCGGAATCCGGAGCAAGGAGGTCAGTTGCCTGTTGACGATCTTCTCGATGACTTTCGCCGGGAACGGGAGGAGGGAGATGGGCGGAAGTTCTTGAGGTCCTTCGGGTCAGCTTTGGGTTTCTTGAGTAGGGCGTTGATCACGGCGTGCTTCCAGCTCTCCGGGATGGTGGCGGTCTCGAAGGAGCTGTTGATGATCTTGCGGAGATGGGGTGCGATGTTGGAGCTTGATTTGTTGAAGATGTGGTGTGGGCAGTCAATGGTGTTTATGATTTTGATGGTGTCTTCGTCATTGACGTGGGTCCAGGAAAGCAGGGGGTCGATGTCGATGTGGCTGGGGAGCAATGAGTCTGAGGTGTCTGTCGCGGGGGCCTGGTTGCTGAAGCTGTTGTGGATCTCCACGATCTTGCAGTGGAAGAAGGTGGCTAGGGAGTCGCAGAGGTCTTGTGATGGCGGAATGTCGTTCGAGTTGGAGCTGGGGTTGGAGAGTTCCTTCATGATGTTGAAGAGCTCTTTGCTGTTGTGTGCGTTGTTGTCAATGTGCTCTTTGAAGAGGTCCTTTTGGCGGTACGGATGAGTTGGTGGTGTCTGCGGATGGCGCTCTTGTAGGCTGTGTTGCTGTCTGGTGTCTGTTCGTGATGCCACTTCTTCTCAAGCCTACGACAGGCCTGCTTGGATGCCTGGAGGTCGGCGGTGTCAGTGCGTCTGTTCGTGGATTTCTTGATCAGGGCGAGAGTGTCGGCGCAGTCGGCGATCCATTGCCTGAGGTTGAGGGCGGCAGATTCGGTGTCGGTAGTGTCCGTTGGTGAGTTTCGGGCGAGGGTGGTGACTAGCTCCAGCTGCGGTTGAGGGCCCATTGTGAGCGGTGGTGCGTTGTGGGCTTCTCGAAGGTGAAGTGGACGCAGCGGTGGTCGGTCCAGTGGGGTTCGGTGGTGTGGCTGAAGGTGACGTGGTTGCTGGCTGCGAAGATGGGGTCGAGCGTGTGTCCGGTTGAGTGGCTGGGAGTCGTGACGAGCTGTTTGAGTCCGAGGTTGACAAGGTTGTCGAGCAAGGTGGTGGAGTTGCTGTTGTTGGTGTTCTCAAGGTGGAAGTTCAGGTCTCCGAGGAGGATGTAGTTCATGGATGCAAGGGCGTGCATGCTGATGAAGTCGGCGATAGAGTCGCTGAACTGCGGCCGGGAGCCGGGTGGTTTGTGGATGAGGTTTCCTCTGAAGGTGGTGTTGGGGTTGGTGATAAGCGTGTCAACGGTGCTGGTCGAGATTCTGAGGGTGTTTCTGTGGATGATGGCGGTTCTGTTGGTGCGGTCCCTGTGGGTGATCTTGTAGCCATCAGGGATGGCTATGGCGATGTCGGGTGCCGAGGAGGGGTTCATCCAGGTCTCCGTCAGGAAGAGGACATCTGGGGAGGTGGAGTCGAGTAGGTCCCAGAGTTCGATGGCGTGTTTGCGGGTGGAGCGGGTGTTAAGTAGAAGGCATCGGTGGCTGTTGCGACCTACCCCGGGTTGGCGTGGTGGTGGTTTGGAGGCTGGTGTAGCGGCAGTTCCGGCAGGAGAAGGGCCCATGGGTCCGCTTCGGGGTGGCCTGGAACAAGGTGTGTGATCGGCCGGTGTTGAGTGTGTGGAGGGTGCTGGCGTCGTAGTGGCGGCAGGCGTCGTGGCATTCACAGGGGCCAGGGGGTCTGGCGCTGGGCACGGTCATGGCAAGGACGGGCGCAGACGGGCTTGCCTTAGGCGTGCCTTTGGCGCAGCAGCCGCCATAAGAAGGGGAGGTGGGGGGGAGGCGCAGCTGGGAGGCGGGAGCGGGACGAAAGGGCGAGCGGGGGGCGGGGCCGCAGGGGACGTAGCGGCAGGAAACAAGAGAGCAGAACAGGCAGAGAAACCAGGGGCACAACAATGTAAGGAAATACAAGGGAAAAAAACAGAATACAAGCAAATATAACAGAGTACAATAAAATACAGAGTGCAGAGTCAAAACGGAGGGCAGACAGGAATAGTGGCAGATCGAGCACACAGATACCTACAGCTTACCACTGGCCACCAGGGATGAGGCGCAGGTGGTAGCCTGAGGGTGGAGGAGGGCCTCGAACTCGCGGCAGAATCTTCCATAGTGAAAACGTGATCACACGTACTTTGTCCCACTGGAACGTTCTCGTAATAGGTCTGATACCTTCTCACACACAACTTTCCTCTCTGCTTCTTGTCCAGTGCTATAGGACCATAACTCCCCTTTGCTCTGTGAAACCTTTCTTCTTCGATCCAATCTACTTGACTGTCTCCTGTATCTCATGTCTGTGTTAGTTTCCTGTATCTATCTTCTACTTGATCCACAAACGTTTTCTCTTCGTCTGATAATGAGCATGTTAAATTGTGTTTATGATTGTATGCTGCATCTAGTTCCACAGACGGTATGAAATATTTCCTAAGCCTATCTTCTTGTTTACAGTAATCGTACTTGTTAAAATGCTTGTAAGCTGGAACCTCAAGAAGCACTGCATCGTAATTGGAAAAGAAATACTCAAACTGACCTCTTTCATAAAATATACTGAGCAACAAACTACATGAAATCCCATACGTCAGTGGAAGGTGGTGATACCTAATACCCTCATCCACTGAAGCTGGTAACTGCATACACACATAGCAATCTTTTGCATCCATCGCATCCACTTATTCATATAGCTGCCTGGCGTACGCATTAAGCTTAAAATCACCTCTAGACAAATCTATGTGAAATCTATTACTCTCTTCGATTAGTAAAGCTCTTTCAGCTCCTATGGTGACCTACTTTTGGCTAGGAGTGGTGGGTGTAGGGGTCTCTTGCACCTCCACTGCCTGCTCATGTGGGACTATATATGAAACCATAACTACTATGATTATGGAAACTATCACTCCACCTACGAATGTACCTACTACTAATTTGGATCTACGGTGTGTATCTTCAGCCTCCATAACTTCGAAAAAGTTCTCAAAAGCTCTTGGTTTTAGCAGCAAACACTCAAGAGTCTCTTTTCTCTTCCATACCTCGGTTGCTAACCAGTTCGAACAACACTCCGAAAAGCTGGAAATCCCCTTTGGCAATTTCAGTTCCTTATTTACATAGTCCACAAAAAGACTTCCTTAGCTCTCTTTCATTGTCTCTGCGGAAAGTCCCTACGTTTATTCTTCTTCCACTCAGGCCTAGAATATCTTCTGTGTAGACTCTATTTACAACAAAGTTCACTCTCAGTCCAAAATAAGATCAGCTCCAAGGATCTCTAAAACATGCTGCAAAAGTTCAAGACGAAGAATTATCGTTTCATGAGACGGTGGCTCAAAACCAAACGTCGTAAAGGTCAATCCGTGCAATATCAGATGACAAACTCTACTCAGAAGTGAGGGATTCGGAACCATGAGAGTCAGCACTCCTTCGATTTCTAGTCCTGGAACCAACAATCCCACGTCGATTTTCACGTTAGGAATCTTGCTGACCACTGTCACAGACCTCAGCCTCCCTGAGCTCACCAATCCTTGCATCAGTCACAACGTATGTCCACTCCGGGGTGGCGTACCTCTGACACGGCACTCTTGTTCTCCTTGACCTTCTCGGACCTCCATGAGCCTGTTCTCCATCACTAGTTTCCAATTCAGACGTTTCAGACACCGGAGCAAGGTCTCTTTCAGGTGTCAACCTCAGATTCAGTCGCCTCTGACTTGCGGGCCAAACCTCGTCTGCTCTTATCGCACTTCTGCTCTCTCCCTGAATACCCTGTGCACCACTTCCTTCTTCTGCTGAATTTGACTCTACTGCACCCACAGCAACACCTCCTTCATCTGAGTCGAAATCGGGGTTCTGATTGATGTAACCCCTTTCAGCTTGTTCTAGTGCACAACCAGCTGTGTCAGTGACCCTCACAGCTTGACTTGCCCTTTCATGTGGCCCTGCCATATCAGCTGGATTTTCATTCACGAGAGAGGCTGTTTCTTTCAATGGTGCTGGAACTCTGCGGGTGAGGGAGGCATGCACCCAGTTTGGCAATCCTCTGCACCTCACTGCTGTGTTTGTTACCAGTATCACCTGGTAAGGGCCTCGCCACCAAACATCCAGGCAACTCTTCCTCACGTGCTTACGAACAAGCACCCAATCCCTGGGACACAAGTCGTGGCATAGGTCACTCGAGGCTGGAACAGTTGCTGCTTGCACCTGCTACTGAGACACAGAACGGACCACATCAGCTAGTCCTTTGCAGTAATCGAGAATTAAGTCATCAGTGATGGTAATCAAAGCTGTAGTTGGTACTGCTGGCAATTGCATCGCCCTCCCCATCAGGATCTCATGCGGGAACAACCCAGTTCTCCTGTCTGGAACACTGTGGATGCTCATGAGCACAAGGGGCAATGCATCAGGCCACTTCAGAGATGTCGATGTGCACACTTTTGCCATCCGAGCTTTCAAAGTCCTGTTAATCTGCTCCACAATCCCAGAAGCCTCTGGTCGATAGCTGCAATGTAACCCCTGGCCCACATTCAATGCGGCACAAAGCAACTTCATGATTTCACTGTTGAAATGAGTCCCCCTCTCTGATTCCAAAGAGGTCGGAAAACCGAACCTCGGGATAAGCTCCCTCAATAACAGCTTAGCTACAGTGAGAAAGTCACACCTAGGTGTTGGGTAAGCCTCCACCCATCGTGAAAAAACACACACCACCACCAGAATATACCTCAACCCATTACACTCAGGCATCTCAATGAAATCCAACTGCATCCTATTGAAAGGTCCTCTCAACCTCCCAATGTGACTCAAAGTAGCTACAGTCTTCTTTTCAGCATTCATCTGTTGGCAAGTAACACACCTCTGACACACTGCTTTAACAGCCGCATGATATTTCAGGTTGTACCAACACTCGCACCATTGCATCTCTGCCAAGATGTACTGCACCATGTATCAGTCTTGCCATTGGGTTCAATACATTTTCTGGTAACACTGCTCGACCATCACTTGAAACCCAACCGTCAACATTTCCTTTCTCACATCCTGATCTGATCCATCCATCACGTTCCTGTTCGGTAACCTCATCCTGCAGTTGTTTTAGTTCCTCCCAAGTGTATGCCATGGCTAACATCATGCTGAGCTTGGTTCTTTCTTGGCTCGCTCCTGTGTAATCTCCTGTAAATATACATCCTTGCTCTGCACAGAAATGGGCAACTTCATCAGCGTAATTATTGCCCAAGGAGACAAAATTCCCATGAGCTGCACATTTTACAACTGCTATTTCTTTAGGACATTGCAATGCATCTAATAGCTGCCTCACGTACTCCCCATTCCTAATGGGTGAACCAGATGATGTCATGAATCCCCTCTGTGACCTTTACTGTCTGAAGTCATGAACCACACCGAACCCATACTGGCTATCAGTTGTAGTGGAGACAGGGTTTTGTCTGCATACATTGCTATGTTAGCATAAGCGTTTTAGATGTTAACGCCATCTTTCCACTTTGCAGCTTTTTGCACACAACACTACAGGTAGTTGTTATTACAAGTAAAACTGCTTGCTTTTTCTTCGCATGAGAACAGTCTGTTTTTCACATCCCTAGACTTGCACCGCGACCATAATCTGAACGCTGTGTGCAGAAACAGTCAAGGTCAAATAACAATGTATGCTGTTGAATTCAGGTTGATCGGCCCACGCTCTAGACACAACAAGCACACAGTTGCAAATATCTGAAACTCGGGTGCCTTTAATATTGCATTTACATGCATGATTCAGACACACTTGGAGAAAACCTTTCCAGACACAGAGAGCAGTGCTGATTCTGTGATGTGATTCACCTAAGCTGATCTTTGAGGTATGGGATTCCCCATTCAAACCTAGAGACCTTCTATTATTATATCAAACTAGCTTACTAGCCACTAGCTTACTAGCCAGGGGAGGGTGGTTCACACGGTATTATAGGACCTGTTTCCACTGTCATTATAATATGATTTCTCCCTTTGTTTTTTATGGTATTGTAACAATGCTGATGGTTTTATTTCTAATCATTTGTCTGCGTGTGTTAGCCAAAGTACTGCACCTTAGAGCACGTAAAGAAACATTTTAAACATTTCCGTGTCTCTGATTACTCACGTTGTGGACTGATATGAGAATAACAACGAAAAGGTGTTTCTGATTCTCACCATTCCTGAGAGTATTCTAAGTTGCTTGTTCTGGGTTGTCTAATCATTGGTAGCTTCGAGATGATACGGAGAACCAATGTGACACTGATGCTAGTCGGATAGGGGTTCTAGGTACTGAGGTGAGTTTTTTGGTGCACCACAATTCACTGAGGTCCTGGTTTCCTGCGCATAGTTCTGTGCATGAGCAGAATCCCCGCAACATGGCTCACCTAACGTTTTGGTCTCATGATTGAGACGCCTTAGTAGTGCTTATATTTGTCCACAACACCCTCACTCTTGTTTCCGGTTGACGGAAGTGACGGTTTAAATCTACCTATATGGTTGACATATAGGTTCATTCAAGCTTGCCAATTAAAACGGTTTCTTTTTCAATTACTGCCCCTTTTTGTGCTATGGGTTAATATAGATTGTTTTTCTTCTCTGCGTCCTTATGGCTGAAGTTGCTATTGCAGCGCATAGTCGCGCACCTCTCCGGTGTCATTTGATGCAGTTTGGGGTGCCAGACAATGGAATGTCTATTATCTTTGTAGTAAGTGCCGATGCATCGTTCCCCTATGAGCTGTTTTACTCTTGGGTTACTTTTCCGGAGGTGAATGCGGATGATAAGACGTTTCACGCATACACTCGTACGGCAGTTCCAGCTACATACACGCCATATAGGATGCAGGAAATCCCAATTTCCGCTTGGCAGCATCGTATTTGGATCAATGGCGCCCTCCCGCACACCGTAACTCTGGTTCGGTTAGGTCCCTTGTCTATTCCTGGGGCCACTTGGCCAGTCTTGGCCGGGTTCACACCTCATCCATGATATTTGCAAGCCCCGGTGGATACTTACGTCAACTACATACCGCCTTGATTGCTGTACACAGGGCTTTGGTGCAATACGTCTCTCGCAATATCCAGGTGGGGGCACCTGGGGTTGCGACGCAACCAGCTGGACCGGGCGGGATTACTATTAGTCCCGTCATGGGTAATTCAGTAATGGGCAAGCGCCCCCAGAATAAGGACGATATGCCTTATTGGCTTGCTGAGAAATTTGACCAGCTGGAAGCAGTATTTCCTAATTCTACTTCTGTGGAGAAACACAGGATCCTTACAATTAGTTTGCAGAAAGACTTAGTCCCAGAAGTAACAGATTGTGAGAACTGGGGGAAAGTATTTGCAGCAGTCTATGCGAAGTGCTTTGGCACACCGTCTATGACTGTGTTGCCCTCCGTGATCAGGCGTGTTCAGGATGAGCACGGTCCGGAGGCGGCGGTCGAGCTAGGAATGAGGCTTGTCGGTGTGTTTGACGTAGTTGCTGATCTCATCCTTGCTAACGTCAAGGGAGATGCGGTTAACTTTCAAGTGTCGAATGAACTGCGCCTCGTCACCGATGTCGATAAACCCCGACAGTTACCAAGAATTATTGCAGAGGCTTAGAAGACCATTGGCCGCAATAGTTTGGGTGTTAAGCCTGTTGCTAAAACAACAGCGCAACCGCAAACTCAGACGGTTAAGTCTACTAAAAACGACCGTCCGGCTTTTCCTAAACAAAATTGGAAAACTAAAAAGCAGGAGAAGCAGCAACAGAAACAGGGGTCTTGTCCCGCGTCACCGATACCAGTGACTACTGAACACACATATGAATTGCACGATCGCACTAGAATTAGGTGTCCTGATAGATTTCAGGTCCCTGAACAACGTTCTCCTCGATCTTCACAGGAAACATCGGTCTCAGAGTACAGTGGAGGTGAACGTGGCAGAGATCGGGGTGCCCCACAAGGACGTGAGCAGCCCCGCCCGGCTGATGGAAAAGGCAAGCAGGACGAATTTGCACATCAACGACCTCCGTTTCAGAAAAAGAAAGTTGCTGCATTAACAGCGGGGTATGCCACAGATAGTGAGAACACAGCTTCGGAACCTGACATAGGCACTAACGCTGCTAGACAGCACAGCGGAGGTTACAATAGTGCGACAAGCACTGCGTCCATATCTGAAGGCGACAGCAACTGACAAATTTATTACTGTAGAAACTGCTGACACTAGAGTTGCTCCCCCTGACAGACTATATGACATAGAGCCAGATGTAGATAATCCATAAATGCTGAATTCCTAATACCGAATTTTACCAATTCGGTATTAAGAAATCGGTATTTCTTATGTAGCTAATGAATCGGTAAAAAATACTGATTCCTTAATATTCCTTATTACCGAATCGGTAATACCGATTCGGTAATAAGGAATACCTACGCATTCATTCCTATGGGCTTGGAGGCCCATAGGAATGAATGTAAAGCCATTCTGTATTAGCGATTCAGTATTACCGAATCAGTAATACCGGGAGGTATTTCAAGGGTGCCAGGGTGTCCAAAGGACACCCTGTTGCACCCCTGAGATGTACCTGTGTGCACATGTGGCGCACATACATGCCCTAAGGGCATGGATGTGTGCCACATGGCACTTAAAATTTTTTTTAAAAGTGCATTTTTAAAGGAATTCGTTAATTACCACCAACTTGAAGTTGGTGGTAATTTACGAATTATTAAAGCACATAAGCACTCTTTTATGTGCTTTCTACATTGCATTTACCAATTCGGTAAATACCGATTCGGTAAATACCGAATCAGTATTTACCGAATCATCACCTACATTAGGAATGGCTAAATACCGGTCGTTAACCCTGATATTTACCGAATTTCAGGGTTATAGACCAGTATTTAGCCACCTACATCAGGCCCATAGTCCTTTTAATTGAAGGTGACATACAACGGACCATAAAAGGGATTTTTTGGGAAAATCTGACCTCTACATATGACATTCTGTTAGCAGAGGCAGACTGGCCCCTAGCTTTTGTTTTGGCCGCTCCTAGAGGGGAGGAGGTAACCCTCCCATCTTTCACGCACACAGTGCCGAAGGAGCAAGCTCAGAACTTTGCAGAAGAGTGGGCACAGGTGCTTGTTCCAGCATAGTACCATACTCAGGTTGGGTGGGATAAATTGTCGCCAAGCCATGAGATTCCATTATGGTCTACTCCCCAGCCACAACCCCAATATCCCATGCGCCAAGAAGCTAGATCTCACGTCGCAGAAATCCTTGAACAATTGGAATATCAAGGTGTAATTGAAACATGTGAGTCATCCATGAATAATTTTCACTGTAACCAAACCAAACCTGATGGGTCGTACTGCCTAGTTTTGGATTATCGACATTTGAACTCTCATTGTCGGACGTGCATGGTACAAAATACCCACAGTTCTGCCCTCGTTGATAGTCTCATGAGAAAACGGTTTAAGACCACACTTGACATCTCAAATGGCTTTTATAGCCATAACCTGTCCTCTATTAGTAGTCAATGGACAGCCTTTACTTCAGGCAGCAAACAAAAACAGTTTAAAAGATTAGCCATGGGCTACAAAAACAGTCCTGGAGCCTTTGCCGCACGTGTAGTCTCTCTGTTAAAGCGCATTGACCCTGATGCTTACTCGTATGTTGATGATATTTATCTCACCGATGGCGAATTATGGCCGCATCTGTGTCGCGATGACCGCATCATTGTCATGTTTGCGGACTTCGGTTACAAATTTACCTTTGCAAAATCACACATTGCAGAGTATACGGTGTTGTTTTTGGGCTATGAACTCAACAACGAAGGTCGAGGTTTAGCACCTCAATTCCTGGAGAAATGCGCATGTTTGCGCTCTCCAACAACTCTGAAAAAACTACAATCTTTGCTGGGTTTTTTGAATTTTGGGCGTACTTACATTCCCGATTATGCCCAGCGAATCAAGCCGCTATATGCCTTGGTACAACCTACTTTTTCCAAATCGAGCTGGCTGCCAGAACATTCAGCTATCCTGCAATCTTTTCAGGCTGATCTTCTTGCTTCTAAATACTTATTGACGTGTGATAATCACACAAACCCCATAATAAGAATTGTGCCTGGCGCAGTGGGTTTCACATACTTAACTTTTAGTGAGGGAGACACAGTCCCTATTGCTTACAAGTCACACTTGTACACTTCGGCTGTAATGCGCTTTTCAGCTGTCAAAAACGTTTTGACTGCAGTGCAGATGGCAATTATGAAAGAGAGAGCGCTGTCGCAAGGGAAACGTATGTTGGTTGTCACACCGTATCCTGCCCTTGAGGCAGTGACAAAAGCCAGTGTACCAAATTCTAAAGCTTTGCATCCACAATACAATGGGCCATGGATACAATGGGCCACTTCTTTGACGTCTCCGGATGTCACTTTCATTTTTGATGCCTCATTGCAGACTCAGGAGTATTTGCAGTATGAATTTGTTCATCTAGCTCCTCTGTCCTTGCGCCCGCTTGAGGATTACCATTGTATCATTTACACTGACGGTTCGGCGCAACCGGTGACGGATTCTAAACATGCTTATTCAGCAGCCTGCGCAATAGTGGCTGGTGCTTTTGTGAATGGAGAATTCAAGTCTGATGTCGTGCATACGCAGACATTGGGTGATTGTACCGCCCAGTTGGCAGAGCTACGGGCTCTAGTGCTTGCACTGGAGTTTGCTGATCCTCGAGTGACTGCTCTTATTGTGAGTGACTCATACTACTGTGTACAGTCTTTTAACGACAATTTATTCTTTTGGTCTCAAAATGAATATTGTGATCCCAAAGGTAGCACAATCAAACATAAAATGCTTTGGGTTCGTGTCGCAGAACTTAAACAACGTCTGCCGCTCGTGAATGTAATTCACACTCTTGGTCACCAGCGCGTCGGGCTACATGCTGTTGGCAACATTTTAGCTGACGAAGCAGCGAAAACAGCAGTGGCAACATATCTAGTAGCAGCAGCTACAAGATCCAAAAGTAAAATTGATGATGACATCTTGGCAGCCATTGCTGCAACAGAGAAGGGTGATAATTACCCTTGAGGTTTCCCTTCTAAATACTGTTATCATTTAAGTCCTGATAAAGTTCCCTATGTGAGAATTAATGACGCTGGTGACAGATTGATTCCCAACGCGGACCGCAGACTTGCTTTGATAACAGCCGCTCACGAAGGTATGGCTTCAGCCTATGCAGGCGTCTCAGCGACTGTTACTATCTTACAACAAGGTTATTGGTGGCACGGATTGTATAAACAAACTTGTGATCATGTCCTTACTTGTGTCATTTGCCAGCAGATTAAACCTTCTACTGCTGCGTGTCCACCTCAAACACAGTTGTACATATCTAATAAACCACTTGGGTGTGTTTATTTGGATCACTGTGGTCCTTTCTCTTCTGATACTGTGTATAAGTACATCTTAGTTGCAGTGGATATGTGCACACATTTTCTATGGGTCTGGCCACAAAGTAGTGCTGATGCTCGAACTGTCATCAGGGATTTGCGTGTCTTTGTGGGAATTTTTGCATGTGGTACCCACCATTGGGACCAGGGTCCCACGTTCGCCACTAAGGCAAACAAGGATGCCATGAGACATATGGGGGTCCAAGTCAAATTTTCGTCTCCATACCGGCCTCAGGGCAATAGTGTTGTGAAGTGAATGAACCATGACTTAAAGCAATCCTTGGCAGCTATAGTTTTAGGTACTGGCAGGAACTGGTTGGCCCATTTGTATAGCGTTCAACATGCACTTTATAATCTCCCTAGAAGGTCTCTGGGTGGGTGGACCCCATACGAAATGCTCTTTGGCATAAAAATGTTTGCCCCGGACCTTGATGGTCTAGACATGGCGACGTCGGCTGCACCCTTTGACGTAGATGATCATTCTGCTGTGTTACAGAACCTACAAGAGACTCGAGACAGTCTTGCAAAGGAACACTTGCCCTCCACAACTGATTCTACACTTCAGATTCCTGTAGTTGGCTGGCTACCTCGAGCTGGTGATCTGGTCCATGAGAAGGTGGAGAACAAGAATGAGTTCGGCCCCTCTTATTGTGCACCAGTTCCAGTGCTTGGCATGCAAGGTACAAGAACAGTCATTTTACCTACAATTCCTGGTCGCAAGGATAACAGGTACATCTCCATTGACAATGTCAAACTACAATGAGTGGCCGATTCTTCTTAGTGTGACTCCAGCGGTCTCTTGTCCAGCAATGCTGAGAAATTCTGTTTTGGCTCCGGCAAATACCAACAGGCCTGACATTGCCATTGAGATACATACAGTTAGTAACCCTTTATTGACTTTATTGACTACACCGGCTGGTGGTCCCCATGAAGATACTGAGTATACCTATCCCACAGATGTGTTGTTGCCTGGTGTGCAATCAAGTGCAGTTGATCAGTCACATTTTTCATTTGACACTAATTCTACAACATCGAATGCCCCATCGAAAATTTCAATTTTTGCTGTTTGGTTTAAAAGACATTTTTTAATTCCCCCTTGGACTTACATTTGGCTGGTGCTCATATCTATTTTTTTGTTAATGTCCATTGGATTTGTGGTTGTCTTTTTTCATCTAGTGAATGGACATTATCTGACCGAAAGATCTGCAATTAGATTAATTGATGGAACTTTGGTTCCCCACTCCTCATCACACATCATGAAGAGGGACCAGACTTTTGTTATTATTACTGCCTGGTCTGTGTTCGATGGGATAATATGGGATGCTGTAAAATTTCAAATTCATGGCCCCACAGAGGTGATTAATGTCCCCAATGTACTTTGTGTTTCTATGTGGGATGTTGTGAAACAAAACATATGCTCTGATGATTGGGTGTCCAAGTCGTAGAGGCTCTTTTTTCTATTTGAAATATTATGCTGCTTTGGATGCTGAAGATTTGTATTGAGAGTCAGCAAATTATGGAGAATTGTTTTGCTACCAACACTATGGCAATAATTTCCTACATAAAGCAAATACATTTAGAAATTTCGTTAATTATACGCAATGGGAACATTGTCCAGCACCCATTGAAGGCAGCTCCAAAACTCTAGTGAAAATTTGTACATGTTTTACTGAATTCAGTGTATCTAAACCTGAAGCCTTTTATTTTAAAATGGCTTCTGAGACAGCTTCCAAAGTTAGACTGACACATACAAAATTACTGTATTCAAAGTCCTTTATGGATGAATTAGCGATAGGGGGCTATGAGCTGTGGAAAGATACCATTGATCTTAAATCAGTTTGGGGTTCTAAAACCTGGCAGGTGCAATGTACTGAGACTTTCCATCGTGCGTGCCTTATCCCAAATCATATTTTATTTTTAAATTCCACCATTTGTCAGACCACCTGCTTCGGATTGGATACTTTTAAAAAGATGAATGCCCCTACTATTCCTGATCTAGGCGCTTATCCATCCTAGGATAATCACACAGATATGTCCCTTGATGAATTGCAGTCCCTAATTACTAATGCATCCTTTAATACTTCCGCCCTGGATTCTCAAGGATGGTTATTATGGTAGAATTGTGCAGATTCGTGTCAACATCGTTTTCTGGGTCTGAATACCGGTTATACACAGGTTAGAGTAGACCCCCGGTTTGAAACCTCCCATTCGGTTACTACCTATTCAGTAGGAAAATTATGTCAAAATTGGCATCAACACTCCACCTTGGCGTCAGTTAAACTTCATTTGTACAAATTAACTGACAATGTAGATTTGAATGATTTTGTTAAGGGCCCTGTGGGTGGCAGATCCAAAAGATGGGTGTATGCTGTTTACAGTGAAGTTTGGAAATTATCTCAAATTGAAGCTGCTTCTAGATTAAGAGCTATTGATCAAGAACATTTGGAAAAAGTGCTTGCTGTCATTGATAATAGCATTAACGCTCTTTCTTCCAGAATTTACACATTAGATAATATTGTTTCATCCGTTGTGGATATTGTACAAGATGACATGTCTGTCTAATACCATGGTCAAAATCAATTGCGTTCTATAATGCAGTTTGCATGGACTTTACAAACATTGAAGGATGGGAAAGTTTCCTGGGACTACATGAATACTTCATCTATATTTCTACCGTTTATTCTGACTGATAAACAACAGTTCATGTCTATGAAGGATGCAACATATGCACTATTGCATACTGAAAAGTTGGAACCTTTACCATTCTCTGTGGCTGAATCGAACTCAGTTGTGTGGCTTATCCATAGGTTAATCACACTACCTTTTACATTGTTCAAGTTCAGTTCATGTATGAAATACTATGCCTTAGGCAGATATGAACCACTGGGTACCGCATTCCTACAAGAAGTTTGGTCACTCCCATTTACATACAGGTGCATAAGAGAGGGTAAAGAGGTTTATTTAAAAGGAGAGGATTGCACTTCCACACCTGATCACTCAGTAGTTTGTAGGAACATCCAATTACATGGCGCTTGCAACGTTCACACACCGAATTTAGCTTGCATTTTGAAGGGAAATCCTGTGCAAGCAATTTTGCCAACTTTCACGTTATTAGCTAACGGTAGCTATTTGCTTTTAAATAGTGAGGCTTGCTGCGGGATGCTTGCAGGGATCCCGTACATCGTAACTGTCTCACAACGAGTAGTCTGTTGTAAGAATGTCCTTTTCCCATCCCGCATGGGAGACTGGATGTATCCATCTGGCCTTCCATACCAACCTTGAAGGCAGAGTTCAACAAGATGAGCAGAATAAGGGCTCTATTGTCTCAAAAAGAAGTCGCCCTAACTTCCTCTCGTGAAACATTTTTCCTTCACGTAGCTAACACCCGCACCGAGGTGCATGCTCTTTTAAATACTGATCTCCTCCTTTATTTCGGTGCTCTGATTCACACTATATTCAATGCCTCGTCAACAACTGGCTTGGCAAATTTTTTCAAAGTTGTGGGCTCCGGCCTTGTGACCTCGTTCCAAACAATATTTGGCGTGATACCGGCATTTTTTCATTCTATTTTTTCCAGCATCTTCAGCGGGCTTCCGTTAATTTTCGCCTTGACTGCTGGTGTGCTGCTGTTGGTTTGTTTGCTCCGCAATGGCTGCACGATCTGTGTCACACAACAGTCTGCCCCGGCTTCTCCAACTGCGCAACCGGATGCTTGAATACTATGGAACACTACCTCTGGCCACTTTGAGCGTAGCCTATGGATTATCCTCCCGGTTCTCATACTTTACTTGCGTGCAACCTGTTTTCCATTGCCTAGATTGTTCATTTGAATGGGCTCTGGATTTGTGCCTGTCGAACACGGCATCGCCTGCCCCGGATTATGATCGACTGATGAGTCCCTTAGTGGCTCATGAGTTAGACTGTTCTGGTGTCGGGATTATGGCCTGTGCAGCGGCACATGGAATCCTAGGAAATTGGGATATATATGCAGCAGCTCATGACTTCCTGGCGCTAAGTTATCTTGAAGAACACGCATGTTGTCCTCTGATGGTGCTAGAGGCTCCGGTAATCGAAGAACATGTATGTTCCTTTAGTTTATTAGATTGGATGGCTGACTCATTTACTGAAGTTTACAATGACTTCCTCTTGGAGGCTGTTGCAACATATTGTGCCTATACGTTGATGGATTAAATTGGCAAGTCTCCATCTTCCACACGTACAAACTGGAATAATTATTATTTTTTTGCTCCATAATGGCCTATATAGCCACCGTGATTGATTTTTTATCTTTTTCCTTTCTCCCCAACATATTTTTTGAACTTTCACTACCAATTATACAGATTGGCAATATATGAACTTGGTTCTGTCTCACTCGAACTTGAACTCTGCGTTACTACATTGCTTCCCAATTCTGTATGTGGTCCAATCAAGGGAGGGTGTAGTGCAGACAGGGTTTTGTCTGTATACATTGCTATGTTAGCATAAGCATTTTAGATGTTAACGCCATCTTGCCACTTTGCTGCTTTTGCACACGACACTACAGGTAGTTGTTATTACAAGTAATACGGCTTGCTTGCTTTTTCATCACATGACAACGGTCTGCTTTTCACATGCCTAGACGTGCACCGCGACCTTAGTCTGAACATTGTGTGCAGAAACAGTCAAGGTCAAATAACAATGTATGCTGTTGAATTCAGGTTGATAGGTCCACGCTCTAGACACAACAAGCACACAGCTGCAAATATCTGAAACTCGGGTGCCTTTAATATTGCATTTGCATGCATGATTCAGACACACTTGGAGTAAACCTTTCCAGACACAGAGAGCAGTGCTGATCCTGTGATGTGATTCACCTAAGCTGATCTTTGAGGTATGGGATTCCCCATTCAAACCTAGAGACCTTCTAATATTAAATAAAACTAGCTTACTAGCCACTAGCTTACTAGCCAGGGGAGGGTGGTTCACACGGTATTATAGGACCTGTTTCCACTATCATTATAATATGATTTCTCCCTTTGTTTTTTATGGTATTGTAACAATGCTGATGGTTTTATTTCTAATCATTTGTCTGATTATGTTAGCCAAAGTACTGCACCTTGTTCTTGGTTGTCTAATCATTGGTAGCTTTGAGATGATACAGAGAACAAATGAGACACTGATGCTAGTCAGATAGGGGTTCTAGGTACTGAGGTGAGTTTTTTGGTACACCACAATTCACTGAGGTCCTGCTTTCCTGCGCATAGTTCTGAGCATGAGCAGAATCCCCGCAACACAGTGTAGATCGTGATTCTGATATGCTCAGCGGCCAAACAGGCACGAGTCAAGGCAATGATTTCAGCTACCTGTGCGGAGTGTAATCCCGCTCGACAAACAGCTTCAACAACTCCTGTGATGGTGCATACAGCAAATGCTGCTCTCAACTGGCCAACATTGTCTCTTAGGCATGAACCATCTACGAAGAAAATTTCATCAGGGTCAGGAAGTGGTTCATCGACAATGTCAGGTCTCGGTTTGGTGCATAGTTCAGTCACATTGAGACAATCATGGTCCTCAGAATCTTCACCATCTGCATTCGGCACAGGCATCAATGTAGCAGGATTCAAGACAGAACAGCTTTTCAGAGTCACATTCTCTGTGGCAAGTATGACTTGCTCGTAGCGTGTTAATCTTTTGTTCGTTAGGTGCTGTGTCTTGGTCCTTGTCATTAACAATTCAACAGAATGTGGTACGTACACAGTCAAGGGATGCCCCATCACAATGCTCTCATATCTTTCAGTGCTGACACCTGTTGCAGCAATGGATTTGAGACATCTGGGCAACGCAGAAGCTACTGGATCTAAAGTACAGAACGGCGAGAAAGCTTTGTTGTAATCAGGCATTCCCAAAGCCGGGGCATGACACATGGCCTCCCTCAACCTTAAGAACGAGATAAAATAGTAGTTGTCCCATGGTACCGGATCGCTCACATCCTTAAGGGCTTTGCCTGAAAAGAGAAGTTGGAAATCCATTGACGACAGTAGCCAACCATCCCCAAAAACATTCTGACCTCCCGCTGAGTGGTAGGCACAGCCATATTCATAATTGCCTCAATTCGGTTTGGTGACACCTTCCTCTTGCCTTTTTTAATTCTGTGGCCCAAGTACTGTACTTCGCTCATGCAGTATTGCAACTTGTTCGGAGACACTTTGTGTCAAATCTCTGCCAAATGATTCAGTAGGGCTATAGTATCAATCCTGCAAGCGTCTTCCGTTTCTGAGGCAATGAGCGGGTCATCTATATATTGCAAGAGAACTGAGTTCTGCGGCAACACGAGACTCTCAAGATTCTTCTTCCAGATCTGATTAAAGATCGATGGACTCTCTGTATACCCTTGAGGGATACGACACCATGTTAACACACGATTTCCAGCCGGAATGCAAAAACAAATTGGCTTTCCTCATGGAGCGGTATCGAGAAGAATGCTTGGCATAAGTCAATCACTGTAAACCACTCGGCTTCACATGGGATATGAAACAATATCACTGATGGATTCGGTACCACTGGACAACGATCGTGTTTACCTTTCGCAGGTCTTGCACGATCCTGAAGTTCCCGCTTGGTTACGGTAGTCCCATGATAGGTGAATTACATGGGCTACCCATTATCTCCTTCAGAATCCCCTGCTTGATCATAGACTCGATTACAGGTTTAATCCCTGCAATTGTCTCGGGTGACAAAATGCACTGAGACGTTCTAGGGAATTCTACATTCTGTTTGAACTGAATCCTCACTGGTTCTGCCCCTTTGATCAATCCAATCTCTTCTCCGGTGAAGTCCCATACTTCATCTGACAAAGAATCTCTCAGATCAAGTGGAAGCTCTTCCACTGTCAGCGCTGGGTACATTTCTATACACAAGTGCTGATTGGCAACCTTAAAGGTGGCATTGTCGTCTTTCATCTGTACTTCAACCCCCATAGATGTGCAATAAAAGGTACAATTTAACTTGCACAATAGATCTCTTCCTAACAGACAGACCAGACTCAAGGCGCACACCACAAACTGATGTCGGTCTCGGAAAGTTCCTATTTTCACAGGAATCGGTTCTGTCAAGGGGTTAGTAATTTTCTTGTTCGCTACTCTAACAACTTGGATCGATTGTCCTGAGAGGGGTAGATTAGGAACTACTGCTGATCTTACAGTAGATCGGGTAGCACCAGTGTCAACCAAAAAGGTGGTAGGGTGACCATCAACATCTGCTTCCACAAACGGTCCCCTCTGGTCTACCTCCAGGACTGCCCCAAGTGTGCAGTCCTCCTCCCCCCTGAGGCACCGTCATGCCAACGGGTCTGGGCTGTACTCATCATACCGTTCAAAAAGAGGCATCTGCTGATAGGTCCGAGTTCCCTGTGGGACACTCGGAGGCTGCGGAACTTGTACCTGCAGACTGAACATCCCCCCTTCATCGATCTTGGTCTTGTCACTGTATTGACCACTTCGGGTACAGGTACCTGAGCTACCTCTACCTCCTGTTGCACCTGGTTTGCTGGGTTCGAAGGACACTCGCGTTTCCAATGTCCGATCAGTGAAAAAGATGACACACAGTGGTCTTCTTCAATGTCGCCACATCCATTCCCGTCTTAGGGTCTACAGGTTTTCCTCTTACCTGACCTTGCACATTCTGATTCCCTTGTTTATTTCCCTGTCTTCTTCCCAGCGTCCCTCCACTAGGTTGGACATGAGCCGTTTGCATTTGGACAAGCATCAATTTGTCTTTCAACTTCCGGTGCTTCGAATCTACCTCGTCACTTCAGTACCTTGCATACACCAAAATTTCATCCACTGGCTTGTTCTGCCAACAAATCAGATGTTGCTGTATCATGAGACTAACGTCTGGCCTCAATCCCAAAACAAACTTCGAAACAAACTGTCCCATATCTTTGGGGTCTAAGGTGTCTAACCCACTGTACTATTTGAAGGCTTGCAAAAGATGTACATAATACTCATGCACTGTCTCTTTTGGTTCCTGAACAGTTTGGTCTATCTTAACCCATTCAATATCTTGAGGTGAGATCTTCAACTTCAACCATGTAATCACTTGTTCAAACTTTTTCATAACTATAGGTGACGGTCCATTCGTGAGAGAATCCCTGTGTGGTTCAGAAGTCGGCCATTCAACAGCAACCTTACAAGCTGACGATAAATCACCTGGTACTACAATGTCAAACAATGTGTTCAAATCGATCCACAACACTTTCGAGATTTTAACAAAACGGTCAACCTGTTTGTACCATTCTACAGGCTTTTCTCTCAGGCGAGGAAAATCATTTGTAGATGCAGCCAAATCTCCCCTACTCCAAGGCACATGCATATATCCTCCATTTTGTACTTCTCGTAAAGGGTAATTCTCTATCCCTAACATTCCTCCACCCAGAGAGGGCGTCTCTCCTATAGTCTTTTTGGAGCTCTTCTTCTTAGACCACCTTTCCTCCCATTTATCAAGCATGATCCATGCACACATCCCTACAATCAAATGTCTGATGTGTGTCCTCAATCCTATGACCCTCTTTTCCTCCAGTTCTTGATCACTATACTGCAACCTATGTCTTCGCTGCAAAGCCTTCGTTTTGGACAAATCCACTTTGTACCTTTTTGCCAAGTCTGTCAGTTTCTCATGCATAGTCTTCGCTTTGCGAGTCACATCCTTTGCTACAAAAGCAGCTTATCTTGTTCATAAATTTCTATCCTATCCAAAGGCAGATTTCCATTGATTATTTCATCTACCTCTGCTTTCAACCTCACTACATCCAACATCCTTGCCCTCATGGCACCTCTCAGCATTTCTCGACAAGCTGCGCCATTCCGTTCATCATACTCGCAGCTCTGATCTCGAGACCTACTCTCTTCTGCTATGTTCCTAGAGATTGGTCTGTTTCCTGGATCATCTTGCTCACTATTCCCTCTCGTCCTACCATTCTGATTCTTCACAGGTGGTACTCATATTCTCAGATCTGATCTCGACTCAGCCAAAGACCTTGGTCTTACCGGTCTCCCATCCAAATGTCCTCTAGAAGAGTCTGCAGTGGCTGGCAATGGCGTACTCCATTCTTCTACCGAGGAGTTCTGCCAGTCCCCTGGTCGGATCATGCGGCCGTTCTCTTTGAAATTTCTCTTACCGGGGATCACAAACTAAAACCTGAACCTATACCCAAGGTTGAAACAAGGGCCTGGAAAAACATTAATAGCGAGGAATTTGATAATTGGTTGAAAACAACTATGGGCACTTGGCCCTCATCTGTGGAAAAGGCTGCGGCAGTATACACCGAATGGCTAGACTCAGCCTGTAAAACATTAGTCCCTGTTAAAATGTGTACCCCCAAGAGGGCATCGCCCTCAGCCCCCTGGTACTCTGACAGCCTAAAACTGCTTAAAATTGAATGAAAACGGTTGGAACGTGCTTGGTGGAGAGGGTACACTAATATTACTAAGGAGGCGTACAGAGACAGTCTCTCCCGCTACAAAAGAGTGCATTTTGACACAAAAAATAAGTATTTCGGGGAACAGATCAGCAATGCTAAATCCTCCACAAAGGAACTTTTTAATACTATTCTAAAACTTACAACTCCCACCAGTGCAAAACCACGGAGTAGCCCTGAAATTAGTAAAACCTTAGCCTCCTTCTTTCGGGAAATAGTGGATATTATTTTCTCATCTTTCTGCACTCTGCCAAAGGAGGGCGTTAAAATAGGAACTTGGGGCCCATCCAAGGACACCAAGGTAATCCCCACTTTGGACAGTTTTGTGACATTGGAGGCCTAAGACGCTACTAAGCTCCTGCTGGCAATCCAATCAGGCTCCCCTCTAGATCCATGCCCAGCATCAGTAGCTAAACTTGTCCGGAATACCATCGGGCGGCTCTTGCCCCAGTTTTTAATACTATCTTTAAGTCAGGTCTGTTTCCCAAGGTCTGGAAAAAAGCTTCAATCCATCCCCTCCTGAAGAAAGCCAATCTAGACCCTAAGGAGCCAAATAACCATAGACCCATCTCTCGTCTTCCATTGCCAGCTAAGATGATTGAAAAGGAACTGAACTCTCAACTAAGCTCCTTTATTAAGACCAATGGTCTATTAGATCCAACACAATTTGGCTTCCGCGCTGAACACAGCACTGAGCTGACGTTGATTAAATCAACCAAAGTAATCAGAGAGGCATTGGATCAGGGAGGAGCTGCTATCCTGATTATGCTAGACCTTTCGGCGGCTTTCGACACAGTCCACCACGAAGTATTGCTGGACCGGCTAGTCGAAAGGGGGGAAACAGGCAAGGCCCTTGCCCTTTTAAAATATTTTCTCACCAATAGAACCCAAACAGTAGATATGGGCAAAGATCATTCAAGGCCTTTCTCCTTGCACTGTGGGGTTCCACAGGGGTCGGCGCTCAACCCTACATTGTTTAATATATATGTGTCCCTACTGGCAGTCCTTATACGATCATTTGGTCTCCAGCTGACCTCCTATGCTGATGACCACTGTTCCCAAAAATGTGCGCGTGAACGCGCGTGCGCACCATGCTCACCCGGAGCGTGCAGTGTCCGGGATTTAGCGCGCACACTGCCCCTGAGAGACCGTTCACACCGCTGGTTTTAAAACGCGAGCGGCACGAAATACGGGCATTTCCTGGTTGCGGTCGGCAGGAAGAGACAATGGTGACATGGCGGAGCAGCAGGTAAGTGTCTCCCTTACCGCCTGTGGGGTTAGGGAGGGCTGGCATTCACTTGCTGCATTAATTGTTCTAATGGTAGGCGGCTGTGGGGCTGATGTGGGCCTTTGAGGTAGTATTTGTGTTAATTGCAGCGCCTTTGTGCGCTGCAATTAACATGAAAACTATCTCAAAGACCCACATCAGCCCCACAGCCACGCACCATTAGGAACATTAATGCAGAAAGTTAACCAACACGACGTGTGCTTTCAGGATTCTGAAAACACACGTCATGTTGATTAACTTTCTGCATTTCTATTTCGAGAGAAAGTAAACGCGAGTCCTTTTCATTGTGTTGCTGTTGCTTTTGCAGCAGCAAAGAATATTTTGGACCGGTATGCGGCAGCGGTCTTGCTTTCATCCCTCTGTAAGCCGGCTAGGTCGCAGTGTCTGATTCTGTCTATTTCGGTCGGTATTTCGCCACCCCCTTCCCTCCCTTTGGAATTTTCCCGGTGAAAAAACATTATACTGCGTGGACTTCTCACTTGGAAATCCTTTGTTCTCCTTCAATCGTGGACGAGTCTCGAAATCATGGAGGACAGGGCTGTTCCTCACGCCTACCCCATGAGCGCGGAATACCAGTTCCCCAACCCCAGCAAGATTTACAAACAGAACTTTGGGGACGGTAAGTGCGAGTGAGGAGGCTTGAAATTATTGGGTTCTTCTAGTATCTGTTTTTTTAATATATGAGCAAGAGGCATACATTCAGTTCTGGTTTCTCCACTTGGCCAAATTGTGTGATCCTGGGCCAATCGGATCATTTGACTGCGTCTTAATTCTTGTTGCCTTCTAACAGTTCTGTTGCCTGAAAAATATTAAGAGGGCCAAGAAGCAGACTTCTCGCTGATAACAATTTTATTCCACTCCTTCACACTTCCCTTTGGGAGGTTCCCAGTCACCACTTTGTTGAATTACTGATTGTGTTTTTTGCCGTCCTGGATAACAGTCTTTGAGCTAAATGAAGTATTGTCGAATTGAATCATGCCCTACTGAGCTGGGGATGAAAGTGGTATGACCCACTCGCACATAATTATAATCTATTGTTAATTTTATTTATGTTCCACTGATTTGAGGATAACAGTGGGATAATATACTCAACACAATACGCCCCCACCCCTACACAGTCATAGCGTTAAAAGTCACAGAGGATCCCAGGACGTGACTGAGTATAATTATACAGGAAAACATTTGAAACCTGTGGTGGCCCTGTACACCCTTTACTATATTCTAGGCGGAGGACGTGTTGACATACTACTCCAAAAATTATACAGTCTGATGTAGTCGCTAAGCACCTCGCTTTATTACGTCAACAGCTCCCTCTTTTTAATACTCACTGGTACCTTCCCATTGGCTATTACTCCCAGCCCTCTAAAAAGCGTTAATCATTTTTTATGCTCTAATTTATTCATTTGATTTCTCTGTCTCTTTTGTTAAGGTGCTTTTCCTGAAGCGTAATGTTTTATTAGTGGCAGAAAATGAGGATATTTCACTTTGACTTGGAACTGCAGGGAGATTACCCAGGCATGTTTGTTTACAAGTACGCTATGCCTTGTACAGTTACAATGTTTGATTGTGTGACGCAATAGATGGGAAGAACTTCTTGACCCATCAACTTTCCTTCATCGTGTGATGTCACACCACATGAGACGTCCATTTTAGACCTTTCAGCTGCCCATTCGTTTGCGCCAGATTTTCATTGTGTGATTATCATAATACATGTAAAGATTATTTTGCTAAAATGCCTGTCCTTGATTATATAACCTCATAAAAGATGTCATGGATTTCTCTGCATAGTCAGTGACTGATGCATACTATTTACTCATCTCTCCCTCCCAATCCCCCCATCTCTCCCTCACAATCCCCCATCTCTCTCTCCCACTACCCCTCTTATCTCTGCCTCACACTCACACTACCCCTCTCCCTCCCACTTTCACATCTATCCCTGCCACTCCCCCTCATCTCTCCCTCCCACTCCTCCTCTCATCTCTCCCTCCCACTCCGCCTCTCATCTCTCCCTCCCACTCCCCCCTCCCTCCCACTCCCACTAACTCCCTCATCTCTCCCTCCCACTCCCCCCTCATCTCTCCCTCCCACTACCCCTCCTATCTCTCCATCACACTCCCACTCCCCCTCCTCTCATCTCTCCCTGCCACTCCCCCTCATCTCTCCCTCCTACTCCCACTCCCACTCCCCCTCTCATCTCTCCCTCCCACTCCCCCTCTCATCTCTCCCTCCCACTCCCCCCTCATCTCTCCCTCCCTCCCACTCCCCCTCCTCTCTCCCTCCCACTCCCACTAACTCCCTCATCTCTCCCTCCCACTCCCCCCTCATCTCTCCCTCCCACTACCCCTCTTATCTCTCCCTCACACTCTCCCTCCTCTCATCTCTCCCTGCCACTCCCCCCTCATCTCTCCCTCCCACTCCCCCTCTCAACACTGTCATGCACTATTCCCGCTCTCTCATGTCATTAACTTCAGGTTCTCGAACAAAGTTTCTTTCCCGTACCTTTTTAACATTTCCGTCTCTCAAACCCACACTCTCCTCCTCTTTTTGGGGTGTCTCTTGCGTACACAAGCGCACCCTCTTTATACGTCTGTCACCTGCTCTCCCCTTCTTTCTGTCTTTCTCACTCACTCCTTCTGCTCCTCTGTCCGGAGTTCATTCACCACTTCCTGCACAAACTACTTATCCCTCTCTATCTTCCTTTCTATCTAGTCTGTAAATAGTCTGTAAAGCTCTCACCCCTATCTATTCACCAAGCCACATAATTCCAGTACACAAATATACTGTCCAACACACAATTCAACATCACACAATTACACAACTAACAATTCCACAACTAACAATTCCAATACTACCCACATAATTCCACTCCACACCACATGCATCCACTCCACTCTAAACCAAAAAACATGGGTAAAGGCATTGTCATTTACAATGCCAATAGCTCTAACCCTTGCAAAAGGTCAGAAGAATCATAACAAGCATTGGCACAGCCAATAGGTCTTGCCTTTGGGACCTTATAAGTGTTTAGCCATGCAACAGTTGCATAACTAAATACTTATAAGGTCCCAAAGGAGAGACCTATTGGCTATGCCAATGCTTGTCTTTTTTGCCCTAAATCCTGTGCAGCTGGCGGTTTGGCTCATGGATTGTGCCAACCGCTATACTTTCATAAAGGGGTTGAATGCTGAGGCCAGAACTCATACCTCAAAGTTCTAACCTGAAACTCAATTAGAGCCCTAACAGAAGGCAACATACTGTGTTGCTAATGCTTAATTTGAGCCAGTGGTTGCAGGAGAAGTCTAGGGATTTAAACGTACTGGAGTGGTTAGGGTTGTCTTTACTAATAAGAATGTATTTCCACCCAAACCAACCCTTTTTACCAGCATTAGTATAGTGAAAGATAAGGAAAAAAACATAACTTTAACCTATACCATGCAGATTGCAAGCAGCTCTTTGACACGTCATACACATTTTTGAAACAGCCATAATAACCCTCTGTACTACTTTATGATGATTCAAAACTGCAACTAGGCAAACAACTCTCTCCAGCAGAAATATTAATCACGGGAAACCTCCTTTACCTAGCCGTGTCAACGATGACTAGCCTTTGCAAAGCATTCACTACCCCGACTGCGACTTTACCACAAGTTACTTTAACTCAGAAGTTGTTACGACGACTTGCTGTAGGGGGCTCGTTTTTGGACTGGTGACAAACTATCTCTGACGGGAAAGCCAGACATTACTCCGTAGCTTGCACATCAAATTGTAAATATGTTATATATTTGTGTATATATGTGATCTTGTATAGGCTCCCAACATTCCCCACCCTATGAACAGTGCCCGAGTTGAGGATCTTTAGTAAAATCGTATTACGGTACCACCATTGGAGTCCTGTGCTTTTCTAAACCCAAAGTGTACTTGCCTGTGTAACCAATTCATGTCATTGCGTGTATTTCTAAATTGAAAACCTGCTTTCAGACACTTCATATTGCGCTACATGTGTGGAAATGCACTCTATTTTCACTTTTTTAAGTAAAAGTTTGGAGTGATATTTGGCGCTGCATCCACACGCGCGGTCTGGTTCCTGGCGCACATAGCCTTAGTTGCAGCGCACAGAGACCTTATACTGCCAAACACAGAGGAAAAAAAATAGAGGGAACATTGCTGATGACACACAAATAGTGTTGTCAATACAGAAGGGCAAAGAGGCTGAGACAGGTCGCGACTGTCACAACTGCATGAAGGCCATCGCATGCTGGATGCCAGCAAACTGCCTCAAGCTAAATGCAGGGAAAATTGAGGTGATCATCTTCGGTAATTCTTTGAACCTTTTGTCACCCAATTGGTGGCCTGAAATATTGGGCCCACCCCCAGCTCCTACCGTTAAGGCGAAGAACTTCGGGGTGATTAGGGACTCTAAACTATCCTTTGGGGATCAGATTGGCAGAGTTGTTTCTTCCTGTTTCCATCTTCTCAGGATCGTGAGGAAAATCAAATTTCTTCTTCCTATGGACAGCCTCAAGACCGTAATCACTGCGCTCATTTTATCTCGACTTGATTATTGTAATGCCCTTTATCTTAAAATCCAAAAAAGACAGCTCAACCGACTACAAGTCATGCAAAATGCAGCCGCCAGGGTCCTTTTGGGTATCCCTAGGTTTGTCTCAGTTAAGAAAGGACTTCGAACCTCCACTGGCACCCGGTGAAACAACGCGTGGAATTTAAGGCCCTCTGTACGGTCTTTAAGGCCCTTAAAGGATCCGGCCCTGCTTACATGAGACAACACCTTCAATGGTATATTCCTAGCAGGGCTCTGCGCTCGGCCGATGCAAAGCAAATAAAGTTCCACGGGTCAAAACAGCCAGTTGGGGGGGGGGCAGGTGTTTCTTCTGCTGTGCCGCAAAGGCCTGGAATGGCCTTCCCCTTCAGCTTAGAAGTGCACCTGAGCTCCTTGAGTTTAGAAGGGTCCTGAAAACCTGGCTCTTTTCTTAATTAGGCATACCTCTTAGTAACCAAGTAGGCAACTTCCAGCGCCAGGACACCTCAGGGTAGCAGTGCGCTTTCTAAGCTTTATTAACATAACATAACATATAGGTCTCGGAGCCTGTGCTATTTCACTCACGGTGCAATTCCCCTCGGTATTGATTCTCTCTCCTGTAGTTAACTGTGCTAGACTGTCAGTCTTCCCTTGGTCTGAGTCATATACCGATACTATGGGCCCAATGGTAACCGGTACTGTTAAGGCATCCGGTAATCTCACAACTCCCACTGCTTCTGTACCTCCTTGAGACTGTATTTTCATATCCTCTGTTACTGTTGAGATTTTCCCTACTACTCTCACATTCAACTGAGTCTTTGATCCCCCAGGCCCTTCTACTGGTGTCGACTTTCCTTCATAAGAATCTGGATTAAATGGGGGTGGTGTTTCTGACAACAATCCCTCTACTAAACTGTCATCCGTATCACTGTCATCTTCCTCTACGCCTTTTTCCTGCGCACCTCCCATTTTTTTTTATTAGCGCATATAATCTATCCTCCTCAATCATTTCCACTCTCCACCTTTGCTCCAATGCATCCCATCTTGTATCTTGGAATGCCCTGATCGACTTATTCACCCTTTCCTGACTCCGATCTCTTTTCCTGTCATACGCTTCTCTAATCCATGCGTGTAGTGCCTCAAATTGTGTCGGTCTAGGCAGAGGTCGCAAAGAAGACATCACAGATTTCAACTGGTACAAAACATCTAACCTGAAAGTACCATATCATAGGAAAATCAATTCTCCCTCTCCTTGAATCATTTTATGCCAATTTTCAAGCCAAATTATGGTATGCAACCCCACATTCTTAGCCATGTAATGTGCTGGAGTATCCTCAGGAGGGGCTTCTTCTCCTCCCCGAGTAACCACATTTCTATCTCCTCTACAAAATTCTCGTAAAACTTTAAAACATTTCATGATGAAACTGATTTTCGTTCGCGCACAGTATTTTGTTTACTTCCTGATGTCAATCAACCAATACCAGCGCGACTCACACCAACCGACCTATCGCAGCCCGGTACTGTCTGACGTCACCCTTCCTCTGGTCGCAGCAGTTCCCCTCCTTTACAATTCGCTTCTCACCGCTTCACGCATCTCATTCACACTCTGAAGTAATTATCTGCCACAAAACGACCGGACAATCACTTCTCTGACTGTCTGTCCATGAAACGACCGGACAGTCTCTCGAAACCGTTGACCTCAAATCTGGCAATTGTCTGTCCGCGAAACGACCAGACAATCGCTTCACACTCTCAATGTTCCACATACAGCAACCTACAACCAGCGTCGGTTACTCACACACTCACACATACGCTCCCTATCATCCGTAGGTTGTCAACGACGTCTCATAACTCCCACAATCTCTGGTCAACGATCTCAACTCTGGGTGTTTTCTACACCACAATCTCTTATCCCGGGATATCAAAATCAAATCTCTTGGCCCGCGCTCGCTCACGGTCCAAACCTCAATCTCACAACTCTCATTCCAACTCCACAAGACATCACACACTCAAATCAGCACCGCAATCTAACAAACATCACCCTGTTCATACTCACGCTACCACAAACTGCTACTTCCGCCGCACCGCTACTCTTCATCGGTTTCCATCAACCGCTGCCGTCCTCCGGTTACAATCCAATGTATCTCCATCGCTCGAACTCTATGGGATTCAGTAATCTCTTATCCTGATCGTGATCTCCCCTTACTATCAGAGATAACCGTCCTACTCTGCTACCAACTGATAAAGCTGGATTCTTATCTTATCTTACCATCCCTAAGAATCCTCAGCTTGACTGAACCTTTTTGTACCTGCTAAATATTGTGAAAGGAAGAAAATTCAATTTCTCAATTTAGCCAACTAAACTTCAACTTTATACTTCAAAGATCACTGACTCTGAATTCCAAAATTTAGGGTTTATTACAAAGCTAAAAATAGTTGCACATACAAGCATCTCATCACGAGGTTAAGAAAATAAATGGGCACTAATACAAAGAATATCCTACGCAGGAGTCTCATTCGACTTAAAATAAGAAGAATAGCTAACTCCAGAAGCATCAGGCAACCAATAACTGCTCCAATCACTATGTTAGAAGTCATTAACCTAAAAAGAAAAATCAATTAGTCTATCCCTACACTATCTTTAAAATGACATCCCCACTTAGGGGCAGATTTATGTTCCCTGGCGCATCCCTGCAAATCAGCATGAATGCGCCAGGGAAGATGCCTCATGCAAGTTTGCCCTTGCGCCACCGCAGATGCGCCGCATTAACAATGCGGTGCATCGTGGCGCAAGGACAAGCAGATACGTGACGCATCTGCCGGCGTAAGGTTGGCGCAGTGCTGAAGTTGCGTCGCAAGCGCGACGCAACTCCAGCACTGTTCCAACCTACCCTATCCCTAACATGGTGCGTCAAGCCTTACGCCTGCTTCAAGCAGGCGCAGGGTTTTGACGCATCTGCGTTGGGAAAGTGACTCAGTGAAATCTTATAGATTTCACTGAGTCACTTTTCAGGGGCGTTCCTGCGACGGAATGCCCCCCCAGAGTAGACACGCCCACATCAAACCTGACGCAGGTTTCATGTGGTGCAGGGCTGTACACCGTGACGCATCTCCATAGATGCATCACGATGTAAATGGGGCGCAACATGACGCAGGGTTTACGCCGCCGCTGCATCACAAAAGTAACGCAACGGCGACGTAAAAGGGGCGCAAGTCCCTCATAAATCTGCCCCTTAGCATTTTTTCCCAGGCAAGAGAGTAAAAGGTGTCAGTAGCGAAGACTTCCTTAGAAGTACACTCACTTTGCTTAAGTCAGTAGCCAAAGATATAGGGCTCTCTCTGAGATGCTCCTTCTACCTTCCCCTCTAGTCCTCAACTGCTCAACCCCCAGGGCACTGTTCCTAATTCAAAATTACAAAAATAGTAGACCACGCCCTCGTCACACCTCTTCGGCCAGGTCTTCCTTTTGTATTTTTCCATCGAAACTCTTACTTCATCCAAAGGCTGTTGGATTGACCTTGGGTCCCAGGCACCTTCTCCTCTTAAAGTATCATATCTGCATTCCAGTGTACTCCCATGGTTGCTTCTCCTACCGTCCTGACTCCTAAAACAAAGGTTTAGTCTTCCTAACGAGCTATGTGTCCTTGCACCTGCAACAGAAATGTGTAATTGAAAAACTTTCCACTTGGAGAATTTGCTGACACCTTCTAACTAAGAGCCTTCTCAAAGGAACACCTCTCGGTCTACAATATTCAGCTAACATAAGAAACGAATAGGCCTTTCTTCCAAACGTATTTTCGATCAGGCCTTTATAGAATTTAAACACACAATTCTAAAATCACATTATAAGCATTGATTACATTATACTTCATACATGAATAAGCAAAACTATACCTGTAGACTTTAGTATGGTGCACGTTTAAACCTAATGCATCACATTATACGTAAACTAATTCAATATGCATCATCTAAAATACTTTTTCAATTAACCACTACATTGATCTTCATAAATGACATTATTGCATTTCTAGTCGCACTATTATATGCTATTTTAGTATTACATTTCTAAAACCCACACGTTAATACATTTCCTCTAAATATATAGGTGCGGAATACCTGTGTTTATGATGCACCCCTACAATTTCAGAATAACATGGTGCTCTATCAGTGGCTTTTCGTGGCTTAGTGAAGTCCACTAGACGGCTTGCATGACACAAGGACATCATTAGCCCTTTGTAAATCTGGGCCGAGGAGGGATGGATTGGTGTCCACCACAAATAGTAAAGTCACTATCTTGATAAGGCCAGTCACGGATCTCAGTAGCTTAAACCTGATCTCAGCCCCTTGTAACTATGGCACAGAGCAGATAGGCTTAACTTAGAGAAAACGTGTAAACATTTTAGAAGTCACAAAACAGTTATAAAATCGAAAACACAGCAAAACAAAAAGCCCATTCCAATTAATAACAACAGAAAAAGTTAATATAGAAAATCACACAAAAAAGACAAAAATCAAGTACATTTTTAACAATTTAAATGATAATATTGCCAAAAAGTACAACGCATTAATGGTAGTAAATGATTGTATTAGACTAGGACCTAGATGACATTTGAGGGAGACCACCTTGTATTGCAGCTACAGATTTATTCTTCCAAGGACCCCAGGATCTCAGGAAGAGCACTTAAAGGCTCTCAGTGTGTCAGGCACAGGGCAGCAGCAAAGTTCAGTCCAGGTCCATTTGCCACGGGTCATCTGAGATTGTTGACAGGAATGTCCTCCTCAGCTTGTTTCAGGAGTCACCCAGGGTTTCAGCCCTATAATCCTTGGAGATCTTTCAGCCTTGGATTTCAATCAGAAGCAGTTTCAACTGCTGCATGTCCAGCTTGCAGGTCACAGGTGCCAAGTGCAGCAGGTTGATTCCACCTGGTATGCTTTAGGAAGTCCAGCAGTGTTCTGAGGAAGTCTGGGTCAGAGTCCACTTTGAGGGCTCACCAGTCTGTAGGTGAGGGACTTCCTAAGAAACTCCTAGGACCAGATGTACAAAAATATAGATTGTGATTTCTTAATTGTGATTCTTATCAAATCGTAATTAGGATATCGTAATTCCTGATGTAAGAAAATGTACATCTTCAAAATAGTGACTCCTAGTGGGTTGCAAATCGACCTGCCATTTGAATATTAATGGGGTAGGTCGCAATTTCCAACCCATTAGGCATCATATCCACCACAAGAATGGTGGCCTGTTGAGGTCAGAAGACCACCATATCCGTGACTGCTTTTTAATAAAGCAAACTTTTTTTAAAATGAAGTCTGTTTCTCTTAAAGGTAAACAGGATACATTTAAAAAAAAAAAAAAACTTTGAAGTTTCATTTTTCTAGAGTAAGCAGTGGTCCGTAGGGCCACTGTTTGCTCCTAAAAATATATTTTTTAACACTCTTAAAGTTGAAGGGGTCCCAAGGACACCTCTTCCCCTTTGTGACAGGGTTTCCAACAGTTTTAAACTAGTGGTAAAGTATTACTGTTTTGAGACTAACATTATAGTTAAGTGAATTTGTCAGTGACAACATTAACATTTTTAACAAACAAAACGGAGACATTTACAAGGTATAACTTGCTCCCCCTCCATGCTCTGCTTATGACCTCACATATTACATCACTCATGACATAGTCTATAACATTATTTATGACATCACTGATGACAACCCAAATCACATCATTGATGGCATGGATGAGCCCCATGCACCCCCCCTCCCAGGCCGATTTTGGCCCCTGTGAATCCAATCCCTAGGAGCCCGCTCTGTAGTGTGGGTGCCCTGGTCCCACCCAGGGCACCCACTTTGTTCAGTTGGAGACCGCAGGGGGAGCCTCAAGCCCCGCGGTCTTTTCTCACGCCCTGTGTCCTGTGGGATTCGGCATTGCTTTTGGACAGAGGGAGCTGCTGAACATGCAGCACCCTCTGTCCAAAAGCAATTCTGCTTCACTTCTAGCAAGCAAGATCATTTTTTATGCTCTTGCTTGCTATAAGTGGAGCAGAGTCTACTATGGCTTGGTGGGAGCGGTAAAGCTCCCACTAAGCCATAGCAAACTGCAATGTTCTGGGCGTGGACCCCCAGGTACATTGCAGGAGCCAACCCTAGGGGGTGGCTGTATCCAGGGCCATTATTGTATTGGTCATTATTTGTCTTTTGCCCCAGAGAGGTGGTGGTCCCTTGGCTGGGGGGGGGGGGGTGGTGCACAGCCCCAATGCATTCAAATTTGCAAAAGTCCCGGGAAGGTGGCGGCCCCCAGACTGTGGGGGGCTCCATGTGACCCCCACATTCTTTTAAGAAAAGTCCCGGGAGGTGGCGATCCCCGGAGTTTGGAGGGTCCAAGAAGACCTCCTCTTACTAAAATCTAAGAAGTCCCGGAAGGTGGCAGTCCACGGGTCAGTATGGGAGGCTGTTCTGTCCTCCCCCGTTTTAATTAGTAAAGAAACCCCATAAGGGTGGTGGTACCCAGGGCATTAATAAGCCCGGGGGGGCCTGTGCGCCCCCTTCTATAGTTGTATAATGCCCCAGGACCTGGCCTTCCCGGGGGCCACTAATAAATGAAGTTCAAAAGCCCACCCTTTGTTTTTAAAAACTTTTTCAGCCGGATCCCCAGATCCTGCAGAAAATTAAAAAATAAAATGCTTTTTTGGGACCTGTGGTGTCTCAGTGGGAATGCCCCCACAGCCCCAAGAAGCCTACGGGGTCAGGGTATTTCTATCCTGCCCCCTTTTATTTGTGTTTATATTTTTTGAGGGACTTGGCTCCAAGCCGAGTCCAAAGATGGCTGCCAACACTTTCTGGTGGAACTGTTGAGAGTCAATCAAATTACGGTAGGATTTCAGTAGGATTTGGGGCTCCCAGATATCTATATTTTTTAAACTTAAATATCTCTGAAACTACAGAATGGATTTTCACCAATTCATAAAAAGCACGCTTTCTGGACCAACATCTAGCTTTCTATCAAATTTGGTATGGTTCAGTTCAGCGGTTCGGGCTGTAGTTGTGTTAAAAAAATGAAAAATCCACAAAGAAATAACATGGGGAAAACACGTTTTGAAACCCCCATTTTTCCCAGCGCATACTTGACGGAACACCCCAAAACTTTCATCAACGCAGCTGAACCAAAAAGGAGACGTTTTTAGACAGATTTATGAAGATTCGTCAAGTGGTACCAAAGCTTTTGGCAAAACAAAAATTGCTTTTCCTATGGAAACTTTGGTCTTAACTAACTGCCTACTGGCTATCGGAATATATATATGTATGGCTGCTGTGTTGTGGATGTAACCCTAAGGACAATAAAAACTATCGGTATCAAAGTATTGTGGTCCGTGCTCTTTTTCCGTGGCTGGTGGCAGAATCGCGGGGTGGAAGAGTGCTCGAGCATATATATATATATATATATACTATCTACTGGCGGTCGCCAGTAGATAGTTATAGTTAGGACCGTGTTTCCATAGGAAATCCGCAACATTCTATTTGGAATAACTTTGGCGTCGGTCGACGAATCCTCGCAAAATTTTCAAAACTAATGGGGCGCTACGCTCCGCTCCTACCCTGAAAGTCTCGGGGGGATTCGTCAAGCGGGGGCTGAGAAAAAAGGGGGGTCCCAAAACACGTTTTCCCCATGCATTTTCCCATAGGACCTTTAGTCCGAGCTACAGCCCGAACGGCTGAACAGAATTACTTGAAATTTGGCAGAGAGGTAGTCCTCAGGTCAAGGATGTGCCTTTTGTAGGTCTGGTGTAAATCTGTTCAGTAGGTCCTGAGAAAATAGCATTTAAATCAATATATATATCTGTAAGCGCGCTCCGTGCGCTTACCGTAAGCTTACCGTACGCGTACGGTGCCGTGTGCGAGCTCAATTCTGATTGGTGGTTACATGACTGTAAACATTCGAATCGGTCGAAATCAGGAAGTGTCGGCCGCCATTTTCTGTCTCTCGCACTGAGAAACAAAGGTGGGGAACGTGAAAAGGGGGCAACGAAGAGAGTTGCAGACCCCCTAGTGTTTGTCAGGGGGTCCAAGAAGGACCCAAAAGTATGGAAAATACATTTAATAATTTTTTTTAAAAATCGCGGAGTGCACGTACGGTAAGCTTACCGTACGCGCACGGCAAAAAAAAAATAAAGAAAAAAAATAAAGAAGTAACAATCACATATATTAAATACATTAAAGGACCCACAAGGGAGAAAAAAACAAATGTTACTGTGTAAAAAAAGGCGAGGCGCGCACGGCATGGACTGCGCAACGTGGGCGCTCGGTGCGTGAAGCGCACCGAGCGCCCACAGCGCGCACACGGTGCGCGCACAGTGAAAAACCAGAAAAAAAAAATACAACTAAATACATAACTTAGCATTTAAAAAAACGTACAAATTCACTGAAAAAACCATAGGTTTCACACACGTTATAGTTAGGAATTATCATTTACAAAACCTTGCAAATTCACTTAAAAAACCATAGGTTTCACACATGTTATAGTTAGCTGTACATTTCACTCGTAAAAAACCAATGAAATTCCACGTTATAGTTAGATCAGGTAACTATAACTTGCGCGACCGCAATCCACAATGTGTAATTTCAGATGTCATCATTGATGTCATGAGTGATGTCACTGACCATGTCATGAGTGATGTAATATGTGACGTCATCAGCAGTTTATTGTGGGCACGCAAGTTATAGTTACCTGATCTAACTATAACGTGGAATTTCATTGGTTTTTTACGAGTGAAATGTACAGCTAACTATAACATGTGTGAAACCTATGGTTTTTTAAGTGAATATATAAATATATACATACATATATGTATATATATATATATTACCTACTGGCGGTCACCAGTAGGTAGTTATAGTTAGGACCCTGTTTCCATAGGAAATCCGCAACATTCTATTTTGAATAACTTTGGCGCCGGTTGACGAATCCTCGCGAAATTTTGAAAACTAATGGGGCGCTATGCTCCGCTCCTACCCTGAAAGTCTCGGGGTGATTCGTCAAGCGGGGGCTGAGAAAAAAGGGGGGTCCCAAAACGCGTTTTCCCCATGCATTTTTCCATAGGACCTTTAGACACAGCTACAGCCCGAACGGCTGAACAGAATTACTTGTAATTTGGCAGAGAGGTAGCCATAAGGTTAAGGAAGTGCCTTTTGTAGGTCTGGTGTAAATCTGCTCAGTAGTTCCTGAGAAAATAGCATTTAAATCAATATATATATCTGTGGCAGCGCTCCGTGCGCTTACCGTGCGCTTACGGTAAGCTTACCGTACGCGTACGGTGCCATGCGCGAGCGCGTTTCTGATTGGTTGTTAGATCAAAGTAAACATTCGAATCGGTCGAAACCAGGAAGTGTCGGCCGCCATTTTCTCTCTCGCAATCTGAACATTTAATAGATAACCTTTCACAACGAAGCGCATAATATGTCCTCCGTGTGCGGACGGTGCGCGAAGCGCATCGTGCGTACATGGCCCATCGAGTGTAACGTGGGCACGCGGTGTGCGTAGCGCACCGCGTGCCCACCGTGCATGCACGGCACTAACTGCGTAAAGTAGGCGCGCGCGCGCACGGAACGAACTGCGTGAAGTGGGCGCGCACGGCACGAACGGCGTAAAGTAACTTAGCATTTAAAAAAACGTACAAATTCACTGAAAAAACCATAGGTTTCACACACGTTATAGTTAGGAATTAGCATTTAAAAAACCTTGCAAATTCACTGAAAAAACCATAGGTTTCACACAAGTTATAGTTAGCTGTACATTTCACTCGTAAAAAACCAATGAAATTCCACGTTATAGTTAGTGCAGCAACTATAACTCACGCGACCGCAATCCTCTGCTGATGCTAATACTGTATTTAGACACTTATTTGCCCATGTCTTCTTCCATTAAATTTTAGCTATACATATATTA
Source organism: Triturus cristatus (assembly GCF_964204655.1). Lineage (NCBI taxonomy): Eukaryota > Metazoa > Chordata > Amphibia > Caudata > Salamandridae > Triturus > Triturus cristatus. The sequence continues at coordinate 87,355,305 of NC_140583.1, forward strand.
CAAATATTTTGTTTTCATAAAGACACATATGTCATCAGCAGAGGATTGCGGTCGCGTGAGTTATAGTTGCCTGCACTAATTATAACGTGGAATTTCATTGGTTTTTTACGAGTGAAATGTACAGCTAACTATAACATGTGTGAAACCTATGGTTTTTTAAGTGAATTTGCAAGGTTTTTTAAATGCTAATTCCTAACTATAACGTGTGTGAAACCTATGGTTTTTTCAGTGAATATATATATATATATATATATTACCTACTGGCGGTCGCCAGTAGGTAGTTATAGTTAGGACCACGTTTCCATAGGAAATCCGCAGCATTCTATTTTGAATAACTTTGGCGCCGGTTGACGAATCCTCGCGAATTTTTCAAAATAGGTGGGGCGCTAAGCTCCGCTCCTACCCTGAAAGTCTCGGAGTGATTCGTCAAGCGGGGGCTGAGATAAAAGGGGGGTCCCAAAACGTGTTTTTCCCATGCATTTTTCCATAGGACATTTAGACACAGCTATAGCCCGAACGGCTGAACAGAATTACTTGAAATTTGGCAGAGAGGTAGTCCTCAGGTCAAGGAAGTGCCTTTTGTAGGTTTGGTGTAAATCTGTTCAGTAGATTCTGAGAAAATAGCCTTTAAATCAATATATATATCTGAGCCAGCTTACGGTGCGCTTACGGTGCGCTTACCGTACGCGTACGGTGGCGTGCGTGAGCGCGATTCTGATTGGCCCTTAGATCTTAGTAAACATTCGAATCGGTCGAAACCAGGAAGCGGCGGCCGCCATTTTCTCTCTCGCACTCTGACAGGGGGTTGAAAAACAAAGTGCAAATCATGTAAAGGGGCTGTTTACACAGCTCCCAAGCACCTAGCCATGTCGAGGGAGTCCCCAACGATCCCCCAAGTGAAAAAAGGCAATTTTAATTTTTTCGAAAATTTCGCCGATTACGCTTACCGTACGCGTACGGTAAGAAATAATAATAAAAAAAAAAAATATCCACATTCTCCCCACCCCGTGTGTAAAAGGTGCCCGAAGGGCACCTTTTGTGCATGGCTCATCAGAGATAAACAAAACATATATTTTACCTGTCACAACGATGCTCATCATATGACCTCCATGTGCGCATGGTGCGCGAAGCGCATCGTGCGTTCATGGCCCATCTAGCGTAACGTGGGCACGCGGTGCGCGAAGCGCACCGCGTTCTCACTGTGCGCACACGGTGCGCGAAGCGCACCGTGCGCGCACGGAACGAACTGCGTTAAGTGGGCGCGCACGCCACAAATGGCGGAAAGTAACTTAGCATTTAAAAAACCGTACAAATTCACTGAAAAAACCATAGGTTTCACACACGTTATAGTTAGGAATTAGCATTTAAAAAACCTTGCAAATTCACTGAAAAAACCATAGGTTTCACACATGTTATAGTTAGCTGGACATTTTACTGATAAAAAAACCAATGAAATTCCCCCGTTATAGTTACTGTAGGCAACTATAACTCACGCAACCGTAATCCTCTGCTGATGACATATGTGTCTTTATGAAAAAAAAATATTTGTAATATATGTATAGCTAAAATTTAATGGAAGAAGACATGGGCAAATAAGTGTCTAAATACAGTATTAGCATCAGCAGAGGATTACGGTCGCGTGAGTTATAGTTGCCTACAGTAACTATAACGGGGGAATTTCATTGGTTTTTTATCAGTAAAATGTCCAGCTAACTATAACATGTGTGAAACCTATGGTTTTTTCAGTGAATATATATATATATATATATATATATATATATATATATTACCTACCGCTACTGGTCGCCAGTGGGTAGTTATAGTTAGGACCTTGTTTCTATTCAAAAAGCATTTTTTACTTTCCCAATAACTTTTGTGCTGGTTGACGAATCTTTGCGAAATTTTCAAAACTTATGGCCCGCTCCAGTCAGCTCCTATCATGAAAGTTTCGGGGTGATTCGCCAAGCAGGGGCCGAGAAAAAATGAGGTCCCAAAACGCGTTTTCTCTATGTTATTTCCCATAGGAAACTTTAGACATGAATACAGCCCGAACTGCTGAACGGAATCACACCAAATTTGGCAAAAAGGTAGCCCTTGGTTCAGAAAGAGACCTGTTTTTAAATGGTGTGAATCCGCTCAGTAGTTGCTGAGAAATTCAAAAAATAAGAGTCAAAAAATCAATTTCCCATAGGAAACTTTATGCAAGGCTGCAGCCGAAACTACTGAATGGATTTACCCCAAATTTGGCTCAGAAAGCGACTTTTTAAAAAATGGTGTAAATCTGTTCAGTAGTTGCTGAGAAAATCAAAAATTAAAGTTTCGATATTTAGAGGCACGGAAGATCCCAGCACCCTCCCGATCAGGAGCTGCATTCTAATTGGCTGTCAACACTCCAAACCAGGAAGTGTTGGCAGCCATCTTGTGCCTCGGTAACCCAGGCATAAGAAAATAGAAAAAGAAACACAAAAAGAAAAGAAAAGGGGGCAGGGTAGAAACACCCTGACCCCTAGGCCTGCTCAGGGGTTCCCACAAGGACACCGAGGGCCCAAAAAAGCATTTTTCTTTTTTTTAAATCGGCGAGATTCGCGCACCCAGCACGAATTTTGGCAGAAAAAAGAAAAAAAAAAAACGAAGTGCGGGCTCCCGTGCTTTGTTATTCTTTAGCCCCCAGGTGGGCCAAGTCCCGGGGGCATTCACTAATGTAATTGCAGGGGGCCAGGGAGGCCCCCACAGCCCTGGGGACCACCACCCCCTGGGGCTTTCCATAAATATTTGTGGGGGGCACATGGCCCCCCCGCAGCCCCGGTGACCGCCACCCCCGGGGCTTCTTATTTTTAATGTGTGGGTGGCTGATAAGGCCCCCCCAGGCCCTGGGAACCACCACCCCTGGGGCTTTTATTAATTATAATTGCGGGGGGCACATGTCCCCCCCACTGCCCCAGGGACCGCCACCCCCGGGGCTTCTATTTTAAAAAATGTCTACCTGTGTGGGGGGTTCGAGCCCCCCCACATGCCCCAGGGACCGCCACCTCCCTGGGGCACTAATATTCAAATTAGGGGGTCCATAACGGACCCCCGAGCCCCGGGGACCACCACCCCCCGGGGCTGTGCAATAGGTGGGAGGGGGGCCATGCGGCCCCCCTCCTGGAGCCCTTCTGGCCCTGGGGACCGCCACCCCCCAGGGCCAGCTCCTGCAGTGTCCCAGGGTGCCCACCCCGAAACACTGCTGTTTGCAATGACAAGCGGGAGCCCACCTCAAGGACTCAGCAGTTTCTGCTGGCAGGGAAACATGTGTTTGCTCCTGCCCAGTGGGAGCATTTTTTAATACCTCACCACGTGTCAGCGAACCCAAAGTCTTCACCTAGCAACAGGGAGCTTTAAAAATGCTGCCACCAGGTGGGAGAAGACTTGAGATCTCTTTCCCTGCCACCATGATGTGGGCAGGGAAACAGATCAAGAGATTGCTCCTGCCTGTAGAGAGAAACATAAATAGCTGTTCTCCTCTGGGCAGGAGCAATGCGAGGAGAGGGTTGGGACCACGGGGCTCTGGTGCTTGGCCCCAACAAATGTATAGTGGGTGCCCTTGGTGGGCCTTCACCCATATTAAATAAGGCTCGGGAACGGGGGCAATATGGCCCCCTTCCCCTTTTAACATAAATATACAGCCATGGGGGATAGGGGCCAAAAAAGGTTCAGGAAGGGGCCAGTATGGCCCCATGCACTTAAAAAAAACACAGCCCGGGCAGATGGGATCCCCAGGTCCTAATGAGGCTAAGGGAGGGGGACCATGCGGCATCCCTACCTTGCCATTCCCCTGGGGGATGGGGGCACACAGGGCCTTACCCTTTTTTCTTGAAGTTGGCCCCAGGTGAGGTCCCTGGGATCCGAAGGCCAATATTATGCTGCGCAGAGCAAAGGTCATACGCAGCGTAGGACTGGCTGCGTGCTTAGGGATTTGGCCGGGGGTTGGGTTTAGGTATGGTGATAAAATCTTGCTTCATGTAAAAAATCTTGAATTTCACTGGAAAAAACAAAGGTTAAGGTAACGTTATAGTTAGAAGAGGTGTGGCGCCGCGGCCAAGGCGACTGACTCCGGAATCTGGGGATCGCAGTTCGATTCTCAGCGCCGGCGGCAGATTAGCCCAGCACCATTTGACTCTGGGCAATAGCTTGCTTAATGTTCCCGACGGCCCCCAGCGCCTAGAGACCCTTACGGGTGATTATTTGCGCTTTACAAATGTGGATTATTATTATATTATTATAGTTGGGTAAATATGTCATTGATCACATTAAGGTTTTGAGCTAAAAAGAACACAAAAAATCACCAATTATAATAAGCAGAGCTATCTATACCTTGCGCCCCCACAGTGAACTGCTTATGACCTCACATATTACATCACTCATGACATATTCTATGACAGCCTTTATGGCATCCTTCATTACTTGGTATCCCTCACAAGTCAACTGCAAAATCTTTAAAATATTTTCATGAAGCTACAGTTCCACTTATTGCTCATAGATATCCAGCTCAAGACCAAGGCAATTGCTGCAAATGACCTGTACCAAGTTGAGGGTGTGTGGCTTTAGTATGTAGATTTTCATTCACTCTTTTGCCAGTTTATTCATTTGTGCTTTTCTACAGGATTAGTTATTTGACAAAGCTGTTTCATAATGAGTCGAAATTACAGGTTTCAATACATTTTTTTATTTATTTTTATTAAAGTTTGTGACCATGGCCAATTTAGAGGAACTTTAATTCATTGTAAGTACAAGTACAATTCAGCAACTTTTTGGGGTATTTTTGTTTCAGTGGATGTCAGCTTTGTCTTTGTTTTAAGAGGAGTACGTTCTGCATACTGACAGTGCCCTTACAGTAATCCAATAGGGAGAGATGTGGTTCTATAAGTAGTTACCATGAGGATCTCTCAAGTGAGTTATGAGTGGTTGAACTATCAATTACAATCCAGTAGTGGGTGTGGCTTGAATCTAAAAATCTGCATATGCACTATAGCTACTTTAATGATGTGTGCTCAATATCAGTAGGGTAAATAATATACTAAACCTGGTTTGTAGCAAGGCATGAACATTTTAATTCAAGGAAATGTCTTGAGTGTTATGAAAATAGTTGTTGTAACCCTACTAAATATAGAAACTATCCCTTATTGGGAATTGCAAGGGTCTAACAATTTCTACTTCTGGGAACCTACTTTTTAGGTGTATGTGTACATGTGCAAGGGAAAAATGTAGTCATTCAAAATGAAGGCATCCAATGGCTGAAGTAGGCTGGTCTGTTGATCTATACCTTCAGCTCGGGTGAAAGGAAGTATAATTTGAGTGACATGCCAATAGACCAATGGTGAAAGAGTGTTGATTGGGATCCCCTATATATGTATGCATTTTTTTAAATTATATATATTTTTTTGGTAAACATGAGGGTGGTGAGACAGCCAAAACTGTCGTTTAGCCAGACTTAAAATTGACTTTGGAGTTTTTTCACTGCCAGGACATGTAAAACATAAGTACACTTAAATACACTTAAATACCATGCACTCTGCCCTAGTACATTTAGAACCTATTTTGGGGTGACTTATAATTATCAAAAAGTAAGGTTGAGGCCCGTTTGAAGGGTTTATTATGCCAGTTCAAATTGCAGTTTCAAAGTTTCACACACACACTGCAATGGCTGGCCTGAGAAATGTGTTAATATGTTAATTTAGTGGATGGCCGAGTGAGTGCTGTAGCCCGCTAGTGGTATTTAATTTACAGAACCTGGGTCATACAGTACCATATACTAGGCACCTATAAGTAAAAGAAATGTACAAATCAGGTGTATACTGATGTTATCATTCTTGGAAGGCAGTCCACAAGCACTTTACCACTGGTTAGCAGGAGTAAAGTGTGCTAAGTCGTAAAGTAAACATCAATGGGTTCAGCAAAAATAGGATTGTGCAGACAAAAATCTGAGGCCAAGCAAACAATGGCCATTTCCAACAGTCTTCAATGAACATTTGGAACTATTGTTTCATTGCCAATTTGTTTTGTGTTTTGGTCATGTGAGGTTAGTAGAAAATGTCCCAAGTGCTAAGTTTTGAAATGGTTTGTGTGAGTTAGTGTGAAAGTACAATTAATTTGATTTTGGATGATGTTAGGCGTGTATTATATGTATGGATGAGCCGAACAATGATTCTGTTTTTTTCCTTCTCTTCATTGTGGGTTGATTGTCCATTCTAAAGTTGAGGTCTACAGGTTCCGCTTCTCATCACGATATCTAGTGATGAGGGTTCTAATCGATGTGTGGGCACTTGAGTGGAAATCTTGTGATTTTGGACATGGTATATAATCTCCCTCTCCTCAAATTGTACATATGTGAAATATAATTATGCAACATAACGATGTAGGTTTGAGTTTTAATATATGCAGCATAATGCAATTCTGGAGTACAGAAATCCACATTCCATAACTATATTTGACTATCTATTTACAGGGCGGCTCCTCCGTTATGGCGGCGCCTGCCAGCACAAATGCAAAACATGTAAAATAAAATGATAATAACACAGGTTTATTATCATTTTAATTTACTATATCTTCCGAGTCTAGGGGGCGGGGCCATTGTGATGATGGCACAGAAGGAGTGGTGGGCACTGCTGCTCAGTGTGCATGTGGGTTTGGCCGGTCTTCCTGCGACGGTCAAACCGACATATGCCGAGATGTCTCCAACCCCAGCTGCCGGCTGGGGGAATGCGCAGGCCTCCAGTCCCCATGGGAATGCAAATTACAGCACTTCTCTCATGCTGCTAGCAACGTCTGGATTAGCCGTAGTGGTCCCTGGGAGCCTCATCTGTGATGCAGAGGTGCAGAAGCGCAGAGATTAACCCTGGGCGTAGTTCGCGAAGTAGCGCTGCGCGTAGCTACGCAAAGTTCCCCTCTCACTACGCGAGCTACGCGTAGCACTTCGCGAACTGCGTAGTACCCTGTTCGCACTGTGCAAGATGCCGTTTTCAATGATTGCACTGTGCAATCATTGAAAACGGTATCTTGCACAGTGCGAGCTGTAGTTTTCTGCCGCTCGAGTAGATATTTACTCGAGCTGCAGCTTTCTCAATGCGGACTGGTAGTTTCACATCTCGAGCGGTCGCGAGCATACGTGACCACTCGCAATGAGAAACCTGACCTCCCTTCGTTGAGAATATCACCGAGAGGTTTATTTTCCATGCTTGCGATCGGCAACTTGATGTTGCTGATCGCGAACCAGGAAAAACTCATGCCGGGATGTCATTTTGCTTGCTCGCGGTCGCCAACTTGACGTTGAGGACCGCGAGCAAGCAAAAAATGACCGCTGCACTACGCTACTCTACGCTATGCGTGTTTGCACTGTGCAACATGCAATTCGCGTAGTGCGAAGTAACGCAAACTTCACAAACTACGCGAGTGTACCATAGTGCTTTGCCCAGGCTTAGCAGAGATGCGGTGGTCGACAGGTACTTTCTTTTTTTCCTGTGTGCTATTGTCGTCGTCTGTTCCCCACTGCCAGCCCACTCTGCCCACCCAGCGCCTTTTCCTTGACACCAGCCACTTCTGTCTATTATTCATCCATTACTTCCTATACTACTAACCTACCCCAGCTGGTAGAGCAACACAATTCCTAATGCGTAAGATAACATTTGTTATATTACAAGAACATCCCAGGAAAAAAAATAGTTTAAATGATTCTTCATGTTAGAGTCAAGGGTCTAGTATCGTAAGGGGTGATTCGCTTTTTGAGAGCTGTGATTGAGCCACAAGTTGACCAGAATAATGCTCTAAAAAATGCCAGATCGAAATAGATAAATCAACAAAACACATAAAACATGTATTTATGTTGAATACATTGGAAAATAAAACATTCTCTTTTGTAGAGGAAGTTCAACAGTTATGTGGTCTTTCCTGTTTTCTTGGGCAGAAAGTTTGACTGTAACCATTTTCCTTTGCCTCTTCCTTTCTAAATGAGTTCGCCCAGCTTGCAAGATTTAAAATTTAAGACACTTTCTCATCTTTATCCCTGGGTCACAGTCAGGTGACATCTATGCTCTCTTATGCTGCTTGGCCCATCAGTTCAGTCAAGGCCACACTCATTGACATATTGTTAATGAGTGCACAAGTAGGGGGCAACCCTACTCATCCCTTCCCTCCTCCCCCCAGAATGATCTACGGGCAATGCCATTTGTCAGTCTGAGATCCATTGCCTCTCCTCTCAGCCCAGCCTCTGTAGTGAAGATTTGTGCAGAGGCGTCCAGGAATGAAGTTTTCGGCTCACTTGAAAAGGTCAAGTGGTTGTAAATCATTGTCATAATTGAAGTGGCACAAATGCACAGCAGTGTCACCAGGCCAGCAACACTGCCTGTCTAATGGCAGAATAATGAGACAATGGGAGCTCTCCAGATGCAGAGAGACACTGAGTTGCCAGCATCGTATTGAAATCAATATAATAAGAAATCTCTGCCATTAATAAAGAAACCGACCAGCCTGCAATACAGGGAAAGATACTGCTGTGAGGAAAATGATGTCTCTATCACGGAAGATGTATTATATGTGCTACTTTGCCATCGCTCGCATTATTAGATTATTAGGTACCACATGGCAAAGAAAAAGCTCTTTTTCAAATGACTGGCATTCCTCTATGGACCATTTTCTTCAATTATGGCTGTATTTTAAAAAAAATCTTATGTTGTGTTTCTTGGAAATGTGACTTACTCCTGAAAATGCAGGATTGAATCATACCTAAGTCTGGAGTATTGCACAACTACTCCCAGAGGCCTCTTTATGAATGAGGCACTAACAATTTAATGAATGTTCGAGCGTACATTATGTAAAATTAAAGTGGGGGTACCCTGGTATTTATGTGTGGTCCCCAAAATCATCTGCCCTGGCTTTCAACCACTACACAGGAGCATAGGAATTATGAGAGTGATAAATAACACTGCTTTTTCCCCCTGGTTCAAATTTAAAATAATAAATAAAAAGCAGTCCTCAAGCCACTCAACCCGCCTCCCGCTCTGCCTTCCCACACCCTCCCTTTTCGAAGCTGTGCCCGTTGTCCTCCATCAGAGCAGAAAGCCAGCATTGCACTGAAGGTTCTCAGATTCATTCAAATATAAAAAATAACTAGTCTCCTGCCACCCACCCACAGCATGCTCTTCATAACAGCTTCCATCGCATCCCCTGCCCAAACTGGGAACAAATACTTGGCCAATTGCTAGTCACCCCCACCAACCTCAAGATACATCCCGGCCCCTGAATTAATAAATCAGTACAAGGCATCCCGCCACCTCCTCCATCACCATCTGCAGAATCCTCTGTGCCTAAACTTAAAGAAGCTATCAGTTTCCTAATCACCACCCACACCACCTTCTGCACACTCCTGACTCAAGGTGGCACCACACTGACCGTGGCTCTGTAAACAGTTCTTCAGTCAGTAAACTGCACTGTTATACACAAAAAGGTTCAGCACTATTCAACGAGTTGTAACAATCAACATCAATGTTCAAGAAATAGTGGGCTCACAAGAAAAATAAAGGATTTTCTCTTTATTATATATTTTTTCTGTAGAACAGAAGATCATAGCCGACGCGTTTCGTCTCATGCAGAGACTTCTTCAGGGCTTCACAAAGTATCAAAAGAATGTATTCACAAAGACGCTGTCGACTTCAACCATGTATTAAGGAATCCCAATTTCCATAGACCTTTATATGGTGGGTAATATCAGCAATGGCTTGGTAGCCCGTAGCATGCGTGTTCAACAGTTTCAGGGATCTGGACATTTTTTCTTGTGTGCCCACTATTTCTTGAACATTGATGTTGATTGTTACAATTCATTGAATAGTGCTGAACCTTTTTGTGTATAATGTTGCCAAAGGATTTGTTTCCTAGTTAAGGAGCATAGAGGGGAGTGCTCCTTGGTTCTTTGCACTATATGTGATGTTCAGGACATATTTCATTGTCAGGTGCGGCCTCTTATAGTCTCGAACCTCATTTCTATTGTATTCAGTAAACTGCACTGTGTTTAGGAAGAGCAAGTTGTACCCATCCAGAAGGACTATGCACCAAGGCATGAAACCTGCAACCAGTGTGAGACACTGTGAGTTATACAAAAGGAATGAGACCGGGCTTCAAGATGTAAAACATATTCTGAAGAAGCTCCAAAAATGACTCATTGAAAACTAAACAGTGCTCCATCGTGTGAGATTCAGATGCATTAAACATTGTGCTGCAACTGTGAAATTCACACCTAGGAGGTCCAGGAAACCAAGGTCATAAGAGCTTATACATGATGATGAGACAAAGGAGACAAAGGAGACAAAGGAGTACCAGAACTAAGAACAGGACTACTTGGACCATGAGCAAAATTATAAGCTATAAACGAGGGGAGCAAGAGCAGGAAGACTGATGGATATGATTGTGGGTGAGAAGGATGAACAGGTTCCAGACTGGGAGATAGTGTCTAGGGGCAAGATTACATGGGAATGACGACCAAACAGACCAGAAGCAATAAGTACAGTGCCAGGAAGTTCTAAGGCTACAATTAACTGGAGGTCTCAGACCTAGGAAAGACCAAGATGATCTGTGATGAGCCAAGACAAATTAATGTAGAACCATTAGGGCAAGGAGCAGGAGTATTAGGGCCAGGAGAATCAGGGCCAGAATGAAGATGACTATGAAGATCAGGAACTGGAGGGCAATGGGCAGTAGGATCAAGGGACCAGAAAATGCAGGACAGGGACTAGGAAGACCATGGGGACCTGTATCAGGTGGGCATAGACTAGGGGAATCAGATGTGCCATGATGCACAAGCACAATGGGACAAAAATGACCAGACCAAGGAGATAAAGACTAGGATGGCTGATGGACTGGTTCCAGGAGATTTAGACCCAAAAGAACACAAACTATAAATGCATCAGGACCAGGATGACCATAGCTTGCAGGTCCAGGCCGCAGGGCTCAAACCATGGTAGCCAGGAAGATGAGGAAGAAAATGGTCAGGCCCACGAAACCCAGAAAAAGGTGGTTCATGATCAATTTGTGTAGAAGCATGAGGACAAGGAGCAGGAAGGTCAGAGCCAGGGCAATCAGTACTAGATCTAGGAAGATAAGGAGCATGAGGACAATGGCTAATAGGATCGAAGAACCAGAATAAGCAAGGCCGATGAGGGGTTTGTACTAACATACTAGGAGGACCAGGACAAGAGAAAGGAGGATTAGAAGGCTCAACACCATGCCGGCTAGGAGCAGGTAAAGGTGTACCAGAAGGACCATGACCAAAGGATCAGGGCCCAGCTCTGAGAGTAGCAGGACCATGGTGATGATGATCTGGTGGACGGGAAGAAAGATAGCCAGGAAGTCTAAGGGGACTGGATATGGATGCCCCGGAGGATAATGACCAAAATGATGAGGCTGGGAAGGATCCAAACAAAGAGAACCAAAACCAAGGGGGCCCACACCACTAGGAGCACTGTGATGCCAGAAGGACCATGAGAGCAAGGGAAAGGACCAGGGCGACACCAATGGTTCAAACCAAGAAGAAAAGGTTTGAGGCCTAATTGGACTAGGACATAAAAGACCAGGTGGACGGAGGGGCCCAGCAGGCTTAGGAACTGATGTACTGGGAATCAGATGAACAGGGTGAGAAGAATCAGGTCATGTGAGAGAGGATCAACCGGAGCAGTTAGGAAGAGGAGGAGCTTGGAGAAGGGAGTGTGGAAGGACCAGGCTGGCCAGTTAGACTAGATCTAAGATGATTAGGCATACAAAGGCTCAAACAAGGATGACCAGAAACTAAAGGATCAAGTCTTGTGAGCACAAAACAAGGAAGAGGACACTGACTGTGAGGACCAGGAATAGGAAGACCAGTGCTAGGGATGGCAGACTGAGAGTGAGGAACTGGAAAATGATAGGGAGATGGGCCTGGCAACCAGAGCCCCAAAACAAGAGCTGTGGGGCCCTCAGCAATTAGGACCGGAACCTGAAGTACCAAGTGGATCATGAGGTCTGTGAACTGAGGTATCAGGGCCAGGCTGGTGAGGTTCAGACAAACCAGGGCAAACAGAGCCACAATGGCTAATGAGACCAGACCAGGACCAAAATGACCAGGCCCAGACCAAGAGGACCTAATAATGAGGGCTAGGGCCAGTGGACCCAGTACAGGAAGGACAAAGATCAGGGTAAGTAGACTCAGAATGATCCAAACCAGGAAGACTAGAATTGCAGACCGAGGAGTACCAAGGCTACAGGGCCAGGTGGAGAAGGACACTGCAGCTCAGCAGGAGCAGGATGATCCTCAGTAATACTTGGATCAGGAGGCCTACAATGGGCTAATACAAGGATAGGCCAGAAGCAGGGCTGGAGGGATCAGAAAGGGCTACAACCAGGAACACCAGCTTCAGGGAACTAGTCCTAGGATCCACAGAACTGGTAGGATTTGGAATAGGACCAAAAGGAGGATCAACAACTCATGGCACAGAAGGATGTGGAGGTAGGGAAGGATACTGGGAGCAGGAAGACATCTATTTGATTTTAACCCACATCTATGTGGCTATTCCTTTCATGCATTGTCCTTATTCACGATCCATATGTTGTCCGCCACTAGACCATCCTCCTTTTCAGCTATCATATAGAACTGGTAAGTATTTGCTGAAAGATCAGAGCATGCAATGTGAATAAAAACAGAGAACTGTTACACTCTGACCTCTGAGTGATGGAAGAAGCTGGCTGATGCTGGCACAGTAGTCAGTGGATGGATATGAGGGCAGAGGGACTGAAATGCAGCAGGGGGGTTTAAAGGTGGGTGGGTAAAAAGGAGTGTGGTCTGTGATAATCCAGGCCCCCTGATATGCTTCTGTAAAAACATGTTGTCCAGGGATTTTCATTTTTGATTTGTGTTTTTGGAGCATTAGAAAAGTATTTTAGCTTGGGTAGACATTGCTGATCCAGGTTGAATATTACTGGAGGCTACTTTTAAAAATTATGTATGTGTCGCAGTGATGATGAAATATTTTATGAACCATGAGACGTACATACTTCAATTTGGTGTCAAAGCATAGGTTTCAAGTAGTCTTATAGAGACAGAAAAAAACTCCTCAGAACAACCTGTCTGCCATTTTCCAAAATGCGGCTATAATAGAGGAAGAAGAGACATGTATAGAAAAGTAACAAATAATAATGTTTTTTAATCCTTTTAGGTATACACCAAATAGTGTTTATGATCTGAATATGAAAAGGAAATAATGTTTATCACTCCTGTTTTAAAGCCATTTTCCTTGTTCACTTTGTATATAAATCGCTCGTGGTACATTTTCTGAATGTTGAACATTTAAGAAGAGCACATCGGCAAGGACATCTTTTTGTACCACAGATTTTAAAAGAACATGTATGTGAAAGTTCTGTGGGTAGATGCTTTAGAAATTTCATATGTTTTAGCACCCCATCAATATCTTCCCAACCAAATTCACACGGATCTTTCTCTACCTATGCATGATCCAAAACATTTACACAACTTCTGATCAAGTAGAATGCTCTTTTAATGTGTCCACGCACAGAATATGATGTCTGTGGCAGGTCACTTTGCGGGACTGATCTCTTCAACTCACTGTACCGAAGATCATCAAATGTGTGATTGTCAGAACCCGTTTTCCACACATGCTCCAGGTATTTTTCTATGTCTTCAAAGTAACATACTTCTTCTGTCTCAGAAAATCTTTTTAGAAACTTTACAGGTTCAGCAGTAAAACCTCCAAGCTTTGTTCCAATTTGGCTCATAGTGTCATCACTCGTAAGAATATGGGCCTTGATAAGAACACTGGGCATCTCTGGGTTAAGTTTCTTGTACAGAATATGAAGAGGGGTTAAGTCTCTTTTCTTGCAAGTTCCATAAGGTATCCATAACTCTGACAATCTTTGACTTATGAAAATTGCAACAAATATAAGTGACACAATGATAACATCTGTGACATTTGACAGTAAAATTACTCAAATGGAACCATTTCAAAAAGCCCACTCAACATGTGGCACAACACAATGATCAGCTTCCTCCAATTTGCTGTTAAGTTCTTGAACAATATAAACGGTATCCTTTGAATATATCTCTGCAGCTACCAACTCCTAATTGATAATCATTCCACTTGCAGTATTTGGAAATTCAGTGTTCACTGAAGCATCAGCAATGTTTTGGTGAGTTAACATCTCCAAGTTCATCTTGTTTGATGTTGACGATCAGAATTGATCAAGTTACACAGGTATAGGTGTCAAAATTTGGATGCAGGCAAGGTCAATTGTTCCACTTGTACATATTCGTCTGAGTCTCTCACATTCTTTGACAGATAGTTCCAGATACCTGTCAAAGACAATGTGCACTTCTAGAAGGGTGCACGCTGACTTTGATATCTGTAGAACAGTCTGAACGACCTCTCTGGAGTTTTGCATGAATGAAATCTTGACCATTCGCAATTGTGACATATGGTCCACAATAACAGCAGTTTTGAATGAGGACACAATTTCGAATTTAAATTCTTCAGGTGAAACGTTTTTTTCAAGCTCTTGTATGAGTTTCTGCTTCACTGGTTTGGTTACAGAATCTCTATCAAATAATGTGATTTTTGGAAGAAGGTCATGTAGCAGAATGTGCTTGGTAATTTCATCCCTTTCTTTTGCTTCATCCATCTCTCTATGTCCTTGCAAAAGTTGTTTTTTTGTAACCTGTTTTGTAGTGGCTGGTTGGACGAACCTCATACTATGGCAATTAAAGTGTAGAAGTTTAGCTTTAGTGATAATGTCAAACAGCGTTTTCTCTTTCAATACAAATCTCTCTGGCCCCAGTTCTGTATATAGTTTCGATCTATGTTCCAGGATATCTAGTAGACATATCTTTATATTGTTATCCACATATTGTTTGGTCATGAAGTTGTGTAGTCGCACAGACTCACTCATTTCAAAGGGTTTCCTTACTGCTGCATGGAATGAAGAAGGCTGTTAATATGGTTATTAAAACATTCTCTTCTCTCTCACACACGTTCATTGTGAGGAACAGTTTCACAATGGTTAATTAATTTAAAATGTATTATCTCTTTGAAAACAGTGCAAGTAGGAAAGACATCATGTTAAACTAGCTGCCACTGAGAAACCTAGTCACTTTTACGTGTCTGACCAACAATTCCCTTTGAGCTTTTCTGTGTTCTGGAGCCACAGCATTGCACCGTCCCTCTCTGTCTTTCACTGCAAAATGTTTTTGGATTCATTTTCTGAGGGGTATGGTTTTTGACCTCTAGATTCTTCACTCTTTGCAAATACCAGGACCTATATCTCAGGTAGTTTATGCAATTGAATTTACAAAACACAGGAATCAGTGACTCCACAAGCTTTCTGTGTAGCTCCCAATCACCTTCCCGATCAGCATGTACCAAGCTTTTCACTAAAGCTATCATTTCTAAAACATTTCCCCAGTACTTGCAAAGTTGTAATTTTTCTTCACATTCTTTGGCAAAGTCTACTAACTTGGTTTTCAGGTTTTCGGATTTTGAACTGAGCATATTGAGCATTGTCTGGCTTTGCTTTATGTATTTTGAATGAGGTGCACCCTATACCTTGATCCCTTCTGACTTAAGATATGCAAAACCTAATTTGTAATTTTTGTTCTAATAAACATTCCAATGCAATGTTTCTATAACGTCAGAAATGATAAGCATACCTTGTAACGAATTAACTTAGGGCCAGATGTATGACCATGTCATTTAGCGACTTGCAAATTGCGCTGAATTTCGATATGCAATTTTTGAGTCACTAAATCTCATGTATTACAGTGTCTGAGACACTTTTAGCGATTCCTAATGGGGTCGCAAATTGCATAGCTCATGCATATTAATGAGGCACTCGCAATTTGCGATGCTATTAGGAATTACTGGCCCTCCCAGGTATGGTGGCCTGCTGGGCTCAGCAGACCTCCATGTCTTGGACTGCTATTAAATAAAGCAGTTTTAAAAAAGAATGCAGCCCCTTTTCCTTAGAGGAAAACGGGATGCATTTAAAAAAAGAAAAAGAAAGCATTTTTGTTTCATTTTGTAATGGCAGGTAGTCGTCCCTGGGACCACAGTCTTCCCCTAAAAAAATATTTTTCCCTGCATTCGCAAAGGGGAAGGGGTCCACAGGGGACCCCTTCCCATTTGCGAGTGCTTTGCCACCCCTTTGAAGAGGGAGGTAAATTGCATAGGCCTCTGACTCTCTATTAGGAAGGGACACCCTTGGAACGCATCTTCCTAATAGCAACTTGCAATTCCTATTCAGAGAGTCGCTAAATCGGGATTGTACATGGACCTTTTAGATTTTGCATTTGCAAACAGGTCGCAAACTCGTTTGCGCATGCAAAATAGGGTCGCACATTTGGCCTATAATGAGTTCTGCTCAATACTGGCTGGACAATTTTACTTCCAAAGATTTCCTCCTCACTAAGTGCATCGTCAATGCCACATCCACTGAGATAACTTCCTGCACAACGCAACACAACTTTTTTCATGTGGAAAATGCCCATCATTGGATAAAGATCATAAAATTCTACTGGATTGCTCAAACAAATGTCAGCTACAATACAGAAAACACCTTCATCCCAGAAAATTGGCAGGAAAGGCTGGTCTTCAAGCTGAGCACACACATTTTGGACATTTGTTAGTGCTGTGTATACGGTTGCATAGTTTGTGACTAGAGATGGTCATTTTGGTAAAAACTCAACCTTCTTTAATGGGATAGTATTCTGGGAGATTATGAATTATCCCCCTCAGCTGAAAGCAGCATCTCAGGGAAGCCCTCTCCTTGTCTTTCCACCTCATAATCCCCTTTGGTGGCTTTAACCAATGACTGGTAAGCTTCTGCCCAGGCCCTCATCACCCTTTCGAGCCTCCACTTCCTAGTGGTGCTCTTGCCTGGAAGTCCCCTCTCCTTGCAGAACTCCAACCCATGGAGGAACTTTCCTTCCTTCTTCCTTTAGTCTACGCAGACTAAGCAATAAATTCAGTTAAATTAGCTTTGCGATCACAGCATCAGGTGGAGAAGGATCCATGCCCTTAGCCACTTTGAAACTTTCTGGTAGACTGGCACGTGTTGATGGCCTGTAGTGATTTTGAACACGTTGGCAAAGCAGTTGAGTTTTAATCTTTGAGCTTCATTTGTTTATGCATACAGCTGACACAGTTTGCTTTCCAGCAGCTACTTCATTGGTACAGTCTTGAAATAACACCATGGTAGTATTAGGTGAGCTGGATTTTCCAGATAAGAAGAGCTGTCTTCAAAATCAAAATAATCAAGAGCAGCAATTGTAAATCCTTTCCTTGTAAAGTGGCTTGAAAGTGGTGGGCTGTCGGATTCACAAGATTTTACAGCATGAGCTGCTAACAAGTTCCTGCTCCGTACTATGTCATTATAACTTGCTCATACACCAATCCTTTTCATTGAAGTGATTAACTCTTGCACTTGTCATAGATTGCATGGGCAGTCATCAGTTTTCTTTTTGCATTGAAGTAATTCATAAAACATGATTTGAAAAAGACTGTACATTTGCACAACATAAGCCACTCGGTTCATGGGATTGTCTTCCACTTCTTCACTTATATCTTCAAAGCCATTGTCAATGTTGTTGGCTTCTATTCCGAACTCAAGAACTTTAGTTTGTAACAGTTTTGCTGGGTTAATATTAAACAATTATGATATTCATTTTAAGACAACCCCCCAACATGAATTCCTTATAAGTTGTAAAGATCAATTATGGAATTCAACTACTATATTGTTGTCAATGCGATGTCTTTTTAAAACTACTATCACTATTTCACACCACGCTTTCTTATTATGTGAGCATTCTAAAATTGACTTTGTTTAAATAAATACCTGTTTTCTTTTGACCTACATGACCCTTTATGTACTTTGTCTCCTGCTCCCTACGGAATTGATTTCACTTCTCTTAAAAAACAAGTGACCCTGCTTGGGTCACCTTTTCTATCGGACCCTTTTGGGCCATACTTGAACCATTGTTCTTAACTCTTCTTTAAAGTCAAAAGGGGTCAAAGGGACATGTCAATCAGCAAAGGGAAACTCAGGATCAATAAGAAGGCTGCAATAAAGAGATGAGGGCTGCAATGAAGAGATGACGTACTAAGAGAGGGCGATTTTTAACACAAGCAGGCAGCATACTCAAAAGGGGGATCAGCACCAATTCCTACACTATTCTAGGAGATTTTAACTATCATTTTGAATCACCCTCTGACCCAGATACCATCAGTCTGCTCAATCTGATGAAGGGTGGAAACCTAGAGCAACAGGTGATAGGTGCAACTCATCAGTACGGCCCTACATTAGACTGCATCTTTTCAAACAATTTGAAGCTGTCTTTCACGCTCATCCATCCTTTAGTTTGGTCAGACCACTCAGCACTTTTGTTTGAGCTCACCTTGCTGGACTGTATGGTTCCAAAATTATCAACAATATATTCAGAGAAAAGAGCATGGAACAAGATTGAAGCAGAGGAGTTACACCAACTGTTAACCTCTACTACTACCTTAACACCTAGTAATCTGGACGAGGCTACCAAATCATACACTAAATGGTTAGAAACTGCAGGGAATAAGTTAGCATAAAAAAATGCCATTGCCATACCAGACAGCAGCTTCCTCCCACTGGTATTCTCAGGAGCTTAGGAACCAAAAACTGGCCTGAAAACTCCTGGAAAGAAACTGGAGGAAGGAATACAAGGAAAATGATAAAAAGGAATATAAAGTTCGCCTGGCATATTACAAACAGCTGCATCAAAGTACAAAACAAGAGTATTTTACTAATAGAACAAATCTGCCAGAAACTCGCCGAAGTAGCTTTTTAAAATAGTAAATTCCTTAGCCCACCCATGCGCATCCACTATACCAGCTAGTCAAGAGCTGTGTAACAAAACTGCCAAATTATTTTTCGATAAAGTTAATGGTATCTTCTTAACTTTTTCGGACTCCTCATCCAAAATAATGATTGATTTGGCAACGGATCAGATGAAATTAAATTTTGATGCCCCACTATTAGACAGTTTTGCCTTTTTAACGAAATCAGACACTTTTAAGCTATTGGCGAAAGTGAAGTCAGGCTCCCCGTATGATCCCTGTCCGAGCTCGGTAGTAAAACTAGCTGCAGAGCCAGTATCACGGAAACTGACATCCATTATTAATACAATGTATTTAGAAGGATACTTTCCCAAAGACTGGAAACATGAATCAATTTTACCCCTGCTGAAGAAGCCCAGCCTGGACGCTAATGATCCAAACAATTTTAGACCTATATCTAGATTACCACTCCCAGCTAAAATTGTAGAAAGAAACATGAGTGCTCAACTCAACAAATTTCTGCATGATTCTCAGGCCTTTAACCCAACTCAGTATGGGTTTAGAGAGGGCCACAGTACAGAAATGGCGCCCCTCAAGTCCACAGAAGAGATCAGGACGATTCTGGCCAAAGGAGGGAAGGCCGTACTGATCATGTTAGATTTATCTGCAGCATTCAACACGGTTCATCATGCTCTGCTGATGGACCGATTGGATGAGATAGGAGTCAAGAGTACTGCCTGGAAACTTCTTAAATCCTTTCTCTCTGACAGAACGCAAACGGTTGCCCATGATGAATTTGAAGCAGAATCATTCTCTCTACCCTGTGGTGTGTTGCAAGGGTCGTCACTGAGCCCAACACTTTTTAATGTTTACGTGTCTTCACTGGCACCCCTAATTGAATCATTTGGGATCACTTTGACTTCCTACGCGGATTACACCCAAATTGTGGTGACTTTACTACCAGAAGTGTTCCAGGAAACCCCGTCAAGGTTGCAGGACTGTATGAACTCCGTGGGGGAATGGATGGCCCAAAATTGCCTGAAACTCAACTCCAGCAAAACAGAGGTGGGTTGTTCGGCAAAAAACCCAACTTCTGGACTCCGTAATGTTGGCTGGAGTGGGGGAATGGATGGCCCAAAATTGCCTGAAACTCAACTCCAGCAAAACAGAGGTGGGTTGTTCAGCAAAAACCCCAACTTCTGGACTCCGTAATGTTGGCTGGAGACTTTAGGTCCACTCCCCACTACTATTAGGAAGGTGAAGAATCTGGAAGTATGGATAGACGATAAATTAAGTTTTAGGGACCAGGTGAACACAGTGGCTTCATCAACATCATATATCCTTAATTCTTGCAAAAAAATAATGCCACTACTACTGAAAGACGCGCAACAAACAGTTGTTACTGCACTAATAATGTCCAGATTGGACTATTGTAACAGTCTTTATTTTACAATCCATAAAGGATCGATAAATAAGCTACAGATTCTGCAGAACGCAGCGGCCAGACTCCTAACAGACACACCAAAGTTCGAATCAATCTCAACCAAAATTAAAAAACTGCACTGGCTGCCAGTCAGGAAACTGACTCAATTCAAGTCTCTATGTTTAGTCTTTAAAGCCCTTCAAGGAACCGGACCTGAATTCCTAAAGCAGCAATTCCACTGGTACATACCAAAAGAGCACTTCGGTCATCAGATGCAAAACTCGGGATTGTTCCCTGGGTGAAAAAATCCAACTGGGGTGGCAGAAGCCTTATAGCTAATGCAGCCAAATCATGGAATGCTATCCTTGAGAAGCATGACCAATCTTGTGTCCTTTAGGAAAGCACTGAAAACATGGTTGTTTTTTAATTGATCTGGTTAAATTCCCACATTGTTTTAGTCTGCTGTAGGCCTTCACACAGTGCCAGGACACATTCGGGTAACAGTTAGCGCTCTATAAATTCCAATAACATTAAAATAACAAAGAGATTGCCTGAGATGGCTCAAAGAGCAATTCTGAGTAATGAACTGCTCTGATTGCCTTACCATTTTGATAGAACTTGGGACCAAGGCCAGAAGTGATACCTTCAGTACCAGAAGAGCGGTCTGTGAAACTCTGAAGACCAGATAAAGGGGTGGTGAAAATACATATGCAGAAAAAGTGTTTGGAAGGCCAACAAAGAGGCACTAAAGGGCATATCTATGCATGTTTTGCAGTGCCCTTGCACCATGCAAGGGGGCGCAAGGGCGAGGCAAAACCTAAGTCAGATTAATGAAGCTACGCAAGGCCACCTTCCATTGCACTGCATGGCTTGATAAATCCAGAGTAACCCAACTCAGCGCAAATCACTGCATTGCGTTACTGTGCCCTGAGAAAGCGTACCATGGGTAAAGCCTGGGTGTTTCCACACATCCGCCCATGGATTTTGGCGCATTCCCAGATTTACCAATACTGGTGAGCCTGGAACTGCATCAACATGCTATATCTCCTCAGGTGGCACGTAATAAGGGGAACTAACTTTATTTCTCCTCATTTCATCCTCCTTTTATCTCTTCCTGCTCAAAAACAATCCTGTTTACAATGAAGTCACCCTTGCACCATTGCTCTAGGCAGCAGATTGTGCACCAGCACTGAGAAATGACAGGAATGTGTCATATATTGTTAAGTATAGTGCATTCCTGCCCTTTCCGTATGGCACAGTGTAGCGCAGCAAGGTGATTTGAGGCACTGTGCTACATGATAATTTCAGCAATATGTCCCTGAGTGTCATGAACAGTAAAGTAGTCTGTGTGACTCTCGGACCTTTGTGCAGACATTCCATGTGCTTGTATGTGCAGTGAATAGGTAGCAAGTGTGTAGGAGTAAGAATTCTTGTGTGGTTAAAGTCCAAGTGAATGTACCAGGGGAAGCATTTTGCATGACGTAATGGAGAGTAGACACAGCTTCCCTAGAATATGGAAGTATATTGACTTCATCCCTGTGGATAGAGGGTAATGGCCCAGAACTGTAGAAAAGGAGGATGGAAAAAAGGCTACCGATCAAAATACTGTGAGGTCTTTGTAAGCAAAGGGCTGCTAATTAGTTCTCCCTGAGTGATGGCACAGAGTAGATGGTGGGAGTGATGGGTAGGTAAGAAGTTTCTCTTTTTAAAAGTGACAAAGTATCTAAGCCAGGATGCTCCTTTGTTTGTGTCCTCTTCCCCTTCCCCCTCCACCTCCGCACTGCCCCATCCCTGAAGGACTTCAGAAAACAGCTCAAGGCTTGGCTCTTCATCCACCACCTGTACAAGGCTCTCACCCCCACCCAGCACCTTGAGGCTCCCCAGAGTGACAAACCGCACTCTGCAAGAACCCCTGATTGATTGATTTATTGATTGATTGATTGTCTGATGACTGCTCAGGAAGGCAGTGAACAGCCAGGTACTGAGATCCCACACTTTATTTTGTCCTTCTGTTGGATACTCATGTATTGAGCCAGCACTTGTTGCTACTGCTTTGAGACCCATCACCTAGTACAAATGCTGTGTCTGAGCTACAGCCAGAACATAACATTTGAAAGAGAATCACCTCAAGTCAGTTTCAAAGCCTCTCTGGAAAATGAGTATAAATGTGGAACTCCAAAATGATTGATCTGTAGGTTACAAGAATGGAGGTAACAATATGTCTCTTTTTATTCAGTGTCTTATTTCTTACACTATTTTTTATAAAGGCAATGAATTCAATATCTCTGTGAGTTTTTTCACTTCTGTATTTAGATGCCTATATGTCATTCTCTGATTTACTGGTAACATTAATTCATATACCCATGTAAGAAATTGGGATGTTACTTGAGAGGTGTGGAAACCCTACACATGCAACAGCCACAATCCTTGCAAGGATGAACCACAAAAGTCACTAAATTAACCTGTGGTTAACCCTCTGATGCCTTGGTACAAAAGCAGTCAGGCTTTAGAGGCAATGTATAAATCAGTAATGCAGCACACAAACAGTATGAAAGAAAAAATTAAACACAAGAAAAATCCCAAAACCAATTTTGAAAGGGGGTAGATTTTAATAAATACAATGATATCAGAACAACAGAAATCCAATAAGTAGAACCAGAGATATTGAATTGTAAATTTCTAAGAGAATACAGCACCAACAAGCAGAAAGTGCAGCTCGCACTAGACTGGAAAGGAGTTAAAAGTTCGGACCAACTGCCATGGAGCACGGGCCAGGTAAAGAGACCAGAATAGTTCCATTCATGTTGAAGGAGGCAAGGAGGAGGAGGCTTTTACTGTGAATTGCAGGTCAAGTGTCACCGACGGTCATCGCTTTTCGCACTAAGATCCATTCAACGCTGGACCTTTGCAGTGGCGGTCCATCGCAGATGATCACTATTGGCACAAAGAGCAGGCCTTACTGAAGCTTTTCATGGGAGGTTGTCGGGGGCAGCCGATGTTGCTGTAACAGGCCTGTTTGCAGTTGAAAAGAGCCCATACTTCAAGATTTTCAGTTTTTTTTTATGGAAGAGTGATACCAGCCAAGGATATAGGACATGAGGGGCATCTCTGGGGATCAGCAGAGACAAGGAGCAGGGCTCAGGCAGGTCCAGGCAAATCAAGAGAGGTCCTGATGCAGCTAGTCAGCTGGGAAGTTGCAGGCAGGTCTCTGAAAGTGTGTTGTGTTACTGTAACTCATAAAGGAGGTAAGCCAATCGACCTCTGGAATTACCCTGGTTAGCCTAAGATTAAGGCAAGCAGCTCCAAATTTCCTTCTTCAGACAGCAAGGCAGCTCTTCTGGCAGCACTGCAGTCCTTCTTATGAATCTGGGCCTTCTCTTGGTTCAGGTAACAAACTGTTGCTGGCGCAGAAAAGTTTTTGTTTAATAATTTCAGGTCAACCCATAACTCACAATAGGGGTCTCCAAACCCGCAGCAAAATCTTCTTCTCTGCAGTGGGTCTTTGGCATCATTTTAGAATGAAGCATCAATAAAAAACATCCCACTAGACATCATCACTTTAATCACTTAGTTCAGTCAATGATGAAAGTTTTGGAGCAGTTTGTAAACCTTTATTCATCGATAAGGTTAGTATTTGCTTTATTTTTTTATTCAAGTTCATAAATCAGAGAAATCTTTTCCAGAAATATCAAGAAAAGTCAGTGTTAGAGTCAATCAAATAAATTACAGCGTGTTCCATGAAGGAAATGAATCCCTATTTTGAGTTTCTGACCTACCTAAACACATAAAGAGTCCTTTTGGAAAAGAGCAAGATTTAAAGGAGAATTGAAATAGAATCAGATTAAAGCTGAGCACCTCATTAAGAGTAGTTCTTGAAACTTGTCCGAGTCTCTTCTCTCAAAAAGGAATGAGCAAATAGTCACAATAACAACTGTTCAAAGTAAACCTAAGAAAATGATCACAGCAGTATCCATAACCATTAACGAAAATAGAGACACGCAAAGTAGTAAGGCAACATAAATCACCTTAAGCAGTAGCTCACAACAAATGGGGTAAAAATGCTAAGGGAAAAGGGATGGTCGCAGAAGAATGGGCTGTACTGGGCTGGACTGCTCTGCCTGGACTGCTTTAATTCCAACTAGTAACATGTATATTATGAAACAAAAAACATATGTAACAATCCATACTGCTGTTAGGTCATCTTAAGCCAATGAATAAAGATCATCCAGTGATCTGCTGCTTCTTTATTCATTCCGATGGTAAAAGTACGAAGTCGGCAATGTGCTATCTACAAGTGTCAACTTAGTTGCTAAACATTCATATGCATTAGCTCCACTTCCGGTTTTTATCGCAGGTCAAATGACTCCACAGCGTACTCGCTCTTCTCGGCTCACACGCCTTCTAAGTGCACCCTTGTTTGGTACTCACCACTTTTCGAATTGAAGTCCATCTTCTACAGATGCTCACCCTGTGCAGCCGGGATGGAAGTACAACCGGCGGAGAGATTACTCCTCTCAATCCATCAGTCCAATAGCCCTGAAGAAGTCGTGGGTTCACACCCTGACGAAACACATGTTGGCTGGGCATCGGATCTACATTAAATCAAGAAAAAAACGTCACATTGGACTACTGTTTTTGTTGCGATTTTGGTTGTCTATACTATAAACTTGCTGAATTTATGCTGTAATACACAGATTACGTGTGCACAGGCCACTTGTTTTGCATTAGCTCCACTCTCAGTTCCCATGAGAACCCAGCATTCAAAACTATTACATATTCAGTATTCCACTGCGTAGCAATGAAATATTCTAAAGGCAGAAACATTCTAAATGTGACTTACGATATTAAAGTTATGAGATTCATGTCTTAGTGGAAACAATATTTCTTTAATACACTCTTCAGCATTCAGCATTGTGAATATGTGACAGCTAGAAAAGTAACTAAATATGATGAGAACATGTAGCTTAGGAGAAGAAGAAATACATTTTTAAAGTCACACATTCTACAGAGATGACACCTAAACAAGTCAAGTGTGTATTATTTATCAAATCATATTGCATAGTTTAGCAGTTCCTAAAAGCATTTATTTATTAAAGAAAAATATTAACTGAAAGAAAGAAGATGGGAGAGGCCTAGTAGTTTAATTACAATATGAATGAGTGCTTACTACAAAAATAATGCTACACTGTAATATGTTTAATTCTTTAAGCTACATTTATCTACTTTATCACTGTCTAGGTTAAAAAAAAACAGGGCATGCCTGCTCTCAAGTTCAAAGGTGTATTAAGGCAGTCTTTTCCTAATAGCGACTTGCAGTGCTATGTACACATGTTTTGCAACCGAAATGAGGTCACAAAACATTGATATTTTACCACCTACTTCAAGTGGTTGGTAACCCAGTTGCAAATAGGAATGGGTCTCCAAAGGACACCTTCCCCTTTGTGAATGCAAGCAGAAACATTTTTAAGAGCAAGCAATGGTCCCAGGACTCTTGTAACTAAGCTGTGTTAGAATAATTGCTGTGCTGCTTAATGGACTCAAATGGACTGCTGATCTGGTAGCCTTGCATTTGTGTTTGTTGTCCTGCTGCTCTGTCACTCTGCTGAAGGAGAATTGAATTCTGCCTCTACTCCAAGTGATCTCCAAGGTCTTGTTTGCTTGCCTTATGTTGTTTGAGACTCAAGGAATATCAGCACATCTACCCCTGCTCCTGTACCTAGCTCACTGGAAGGGGACCAGACACTTGCAACACATATTGTAATGCATCTCCTGTCTGCATGTAGCAGAACTGACGCAACAACCAGGTTGTGGAAGTAAAATTGGTGCATTGCCTCAAAACCAGCACTTTCTCTCCAGAGCTCAACGCATCGGAAAGCATATTGCTGCCACTGCAGCTTGGTGAGATTGATGCATCCTCTCGACTGCATGGCAGAATCCAGCATATCGCTCAACGCCTCTTGACTCCGGCACCCGTATTCGGAATTGATTAATTGGCTTCACTGCATGGAGAAGATTGATGTATCCTGCACCTGCTGGCCTCCACATCGACACATATCGCTGTATGCGTCCACCAAACATTCTTTGTTCACCAGGGCTTAAATGGGTCCTGTAGTCAGACGGGGATCAATCGCGGTTAGCCCAAACTTTGACTTTGCCCCAGTCCCGTGTGACCTTAAGTAACCTTTTAGCACCACTTGCCTCTATGCGCTTTACTGCATTTATTCCTTTAAAATTCAATGTCTCAAGTTCTACATATTGGATTTTTGTTGTTTTGGTCTTCTTTTGTTCATAATATAACAATCTAATTTTCTAAACCTGTGTGGAGCATTTGTGTGGTGTATTCAATGTGTTACTCTGTGTGAGTTGGACAAATACTTTACACATTGCCTCTTTAGATATGCCTGACTGCTCTGTGCGGAACTACAACGGGTCGCGCACATGTTATATTTAGTGTGTATCTAGCTTACCCTGATT
This sequence comes from Triturus cristatus, assembly GCF_964204655.1. Classification (NCBI taxonomy): domain Eukaryota; kingdom Metazoa; phylum Chordata; class Amphibia; order Caudata; family Salamandridae; genus Triturus; species Triturus cristatus. The sequence goes on from NC_140583.1 coordinate 87,382,071, forward strand.
AGAGTGGTGGTTCCTGCCTGGCCTGGGTGCATACCTCAACTAACCAGGAATTCCATTTCTAACATGGGGCCACTTAACTGGTCAGCCACACCTCCAGGAAAGCAACCATGCCAATCCCTTCTATGGTCTCCAGTAAGCCCACTGTTTTTAAGTTATGTCTACAGTACACCCTTCTGTGTCTTCTTCCCACTGGTCCAAGAGTTCCACTTTTCTGGAAAGGTCCTTCATCTGGCCTTTACTACTGTCAGGCACATATCACCAATAGCATTCTCATCAAAGTAACCTTTTTGGCAATTTCTGGTGATCTTCAAGCAGAAAACCTAATTCTATAGCCGCTTTGTTTTATTTTCAAAGACCTCTCAGGACTAGTTGACTCCATCTATTATCTGGTCTAGATTAGAGGAGGGTCATACATTCTGTACCAGCAAATGTTGTGATATGGGTGGATCATACAGACTCCTACACATAAGGCACTGCACTATCAGATTTGAGTTACCCTCCTCTATTTGCCTTCTGCACTGCATGCTGGTGGGTCACTTCATAGTTATTGTTGTTGTCCCTCACTAATGCTCTGAATCATGTCCATTCACCCCTCTTCCACTGCCTGTGGCCTTCTTAGCCACAAACCTCGCTGCGATATCTCATAGATTGCACTGCAGTTAGGCTATGCAGAAATCCCAGGAGAAATGGAGTGAAACCTCACTGTCCAAGTTAGAAAGGTTATCAGCTCATCAAACTCCTTAGTAATGCTTCTGACCTCTTAAGGGGTAAACGTGGAGGCTTTCTCCTCACCCCTATCAATTAATGTCTCTTTCAAAACCTCTCCACTTCACACCTGGTGTTCTGACATTCAGTCTGTATGCTACCATTCATTTCACATCTCTTATTGCCTGCATAATGCCACTGTTAGAAATGGGGGCCAGTAGTTGGCAATGGTTTGTAACTTTGTCCAAGAAGGGACCCTTATTCCTAGTAAGGGTAAGGGAGATACACTTCTAAAATTACCCCTGCTTGTCCCCTTGGTAGCTTGGCATGAGCAGACTGGCTTATCTCAGAGGCAGTGTGTAAGTATTTGGGAACACATACAATAATACCAGTGAAAACACTACAAAGAGACACTACACCAGTTTAGAAAAGTAAGTAATCTTTATCTAACTGAACAAGACCAAAAGGACAACATACAATAATCAAAATGTAATTGTTAGAAGGTAAAAACAGTTCTGTACAAAGCAAACTATAGATTCAAAACTTTCAACACAAAGTACCTTGGATGCGTCACAATCATAAACAAAAACAGCTGCAGGGAAGGTGATGCGTTGGTTCCTTACGTCCAGGCAAGGTGATGTGTCGGTTCCTTACTCCAGGGGAGGTGATGCGAAGGTTCCCTACTGAAGGGGAGGTGATGCGTCAGTTTCTTACTGTGCAGGGAGGTGATGTATCGGTTTGTTACTGTGGATCTGGCATGCATTGGTTCTCGATGCTGCAGCAGAGGCAACAGCCCTGCATTGGTCTCCAGAGCTGCGGTCCCATGATGCATTGGTTCTTTCAGCCGCACAGCAGGGCCTGCATTGTAGTAGGTACAGTGATCTCGGAATTCGAAAATCAGTGCACTGGATTCAGCGTGCGGCGATTTCTTCAGCCATGGGCAGGTGCTGCATTGCTTTCTTCAGCGGCACAGCGGTGATGAATCGGAAACAGGTACGGATGCGTTGTGCTTCTCTTAGTTGCATCTCTTTTCCAGATCCCAGCAGCAGGAACAACCTCCAGAGACCCAACACAGTAACAGGCACCTCTTGGCAGGTCAGAACTCCCAGCAAGGAAGTTCAGGAGAGCTGGTGGTTAAGTTTTTGTGTCCCTGAGACTTCAGAACAGGAGGAAAGCTCTAATCCAATCCCTTGGAGATCTTCTTCAAACAGGATACACAGCAAAGTTTTTATCCTCTCCTTGACAGAAATAACCACTGCAGTTGAACCCCAGAGAGCACACAGCAAAGGGGCAGTACTTCTCCAGTTTAAACCGGCTCTTCTCCTTGACAGAGGTTTCTCTTGAATCCAGAAGTATTCTAAAGTTCTGAGGTGTGGGCCCCAATATTTATAACGCATTTCTCTTTGTACTCTTGTGGCAGAGAGGCTCTTTGCTCAGTGAAAACCAGTTCTGTCCTCCCTGGTCCAGCTTCCCAGCAGGTGTTGTAGACAGCATTGTGTAAGTCAGAAAAGGCCCATTCAGGTGCAAGGAAATCTCCTCCCCCTCCTCTAAATGCAGCCCAGGTCTATTCATCCCAGCACTGACTCATCCGGGAAAGGAAGGACACACCTCAAACCCCCCCCCCGTAGCTGTCTACAGTGAATGCACATCCCTAGCCCCTTTCACTCTAAAGCTAGACAGTCAATCCACAAACCAGCAGAGGCACACAGGATGGCTAAGCAAGAAAATATCCACTTTCTAAAAGTGGGATTGTCAAACACACAGTATAAAAATCATCTTTACTAAAAGATTTCAGGCATATTAAACTCCAACTTTCTATCTTGTCCCAATGGGAAGTTATACTTATAAGATGTTATAAATAAACTCCCATTCTATTCTATGGGACAGATAGCCTTTCGATAGTGAAAAACGAAATACACTTTTGTAGGAAAGGCAGGACACATCTCGACCCCCGCAGTGGCTGTCTACAATGAATGTACATCCCCAGCTCCTATAACTACAAAACCAGACAGTCAATCCACAAACCAGCCAGACAGATAGCCTTTCAACAGTGAAAAAACGAATACACTGTAGTTCACTATCAGGACATGTCACACACATCAGTACATGTCCTACCTTTCATATACTCTGCACCCTGCCCACAGGGGTTCCTTGCGCCAACCATGGGGGTGACTCACATGTAATAAAAGGGAAGGTCAGGGCCTGGCAATTACGTGCACTTGCAGTTCGACATGGCAGTAGAGACTATGTGCAGACACTGCAGTGACAGGTCTGAGTCCTCTTTGAAGGGCTGCTTGTGTGGGTGATACAATTAATGCTGCAGGCCCACTAGCAGCATTTGACTTACAGGCCCTGGGCCCTCACAGTGCACTGTACTAGGGACTTAGCAGTAAGTCAAACAAGCCAATCGTGGAATCACCAATCCATATTCACAATTTGTAGAGGGAACACTTGCCCTTTGGCACTGATCAGCAGTGGCAAAGTGCCCAAAGCATCTAGGCCAGCAAAAACTAAATCCAGCACAAAGCAAAACTACAGGAGGCAGAGGCAAAAAGACAGGGGAATACCACACCAAAGATGCCAGGTCTAACAGCCACCATCTGTGCCATTAATGAGTACGACCTTAACCCGATATTAGTTCAGCAGTTTCTAGTTGTTCAGGGCTGTCACTTCACCAATACTCCTCTTGATCCTTCACAGGGATCAGACAGAGAAGCACCAGTCCTGCTTTGGGAGGCCTGACCCAGCAAGAGCTCCCTCAACCACTGTGTTCATAGCGCAAAAGTGAGTTGACTTTCTTTAGGGTGGATTAATTAGGGGCCCACTTCTTTTCACCACCTCTATACTCGCGCTTGAAAAGTGACCCACACTCTTTCGGCTCACATAGGTACCTTTTTGAATAATACATGATGGAAACCGTTATTTTTCTCTAAATTAATTTATCACAACAGTGTCATCAAACAGGCTTTTTAACATATATATGGTTATGGTTTAAGTGATCTCAAAGTGATTGCCAAAATGTATGCATAAAATAGTGTAGCCAAAGACTGGAAACGTGAAGAAATAGAATGCAGGATAAGTTCAGTGGCCTTTTTTTCATTTCAGTTCAGTTAATTGTTTTGCATTCCTGACAGTTTGCATTCATATTAGGATCAGATTGTCTACATTGTCAACATTGTATTTTGCCCCTAATTTATTAGTTTTAGTGCCATCGTTTGAACTGTGAAGATGGAACCAAGCACCATGGTATGTAGGTGTGTGGCAGCTGGTCACACAGGAGTCAATTAGTTAATTCTAAAAATTATGAGTTCTGGTAAAAAACTGGAGGAAAATTCCAAGGAAATTGGAAGTAACAAGGCCAATAAAGCACAGCAAGAAAATCAGTGTCTAGTGGACCGAGTTTTTAGCGATCTGAAGGAGCCCACAAAAGTTGATGTCAACTAAACCCCTTTCACATTATCCACCTTTGTAGCATTCTTCCCACAGAGCACTTGAGGTCTATGAACAATACCCTATTTTTTTATTAGATACACTAGAACTGTTGAGATCGATTGTTATCCTTATTGTATGCCACTATTAGGATTAGAGAGAAAAATATAATGCATTGTAAGTAATTGGGTTGTATGTTGACGGATTGTAAACCCTGATCAAACAGCAACCAAAATTCCTGTCACAGTAAGGCACTAGCAAACCCCAAATTCACCTGTGCTTGGCACAGAGCAGTCGGACTTAACTTAGAGGCAAGATGTAAAGTATATGTGCAACACTGAAAAGAGTAAAACACGTGGAAACACACCATAAAAGAAGCCCACAACAGATTTAGAAAAATAGAGTATGTTTTAAGAAATTAAACAAAACCAAACGACAAAAATCCAATCAGTAGAAACAGAGATATAGAATTTTAAATTTTATCGTGAAAAAAGTCACAGAGCTCCAATCTGGTTGCTCTGGACCGGGACAAAATCACAGGGACCCAGTTAGACCTGCTGAACAGAGTACCTTAAATCCTAGTTGTGGAGCATTGTGTGGATCCGGCTTGAAGATGCGCTGTGCAGCGTAAGCAATGCGTTGAGTTGAGATGCGGCGAGGCTGCAGTGCAAAGTCTTGTTGTGTCATCGTTGAGAGTCCAGTTGATGGGGCTCGATGTTTGGAGACTGCGGTGGATGATACGGGTCTGTACAACTAGCCCAATCCACGCAGCAGTGGCGATGCGTCAATTCTGCTCAGGGATGTGCCACTCAGCTTTGGTTCTGTTCGGGATGTGTCATTCAGCAGAGAAGAGGCATTGGTTCCACTGGCTAACATCTTAGTCCCACTTACAAGGGTCCAGGACTGGGGTGGCACCACTTGGCTGGGAGGACTCACAGGCAGCAGAGTCCAGGTGCAGATGCAGCTGCAGGTGCAAGGAGGTTGGAAGCCTGTTATATCCCTGAGGTTTCAGATCAGGATGCCAGCCAACTAGTCCTAGGAGTCACCCTGGTTTCAAGAGATGTAGGTCCAATCCTTCTCACCCAGGAAGAGGGCAGCAGGCAGGAGGTCAGTGCAGTAAAACAAACGCGTAGGCTGTTTGTTTGGACATGTCACTCTGTTTTATCTAATCACTTTGAAGACTTTTTTGAATAAAGAAAACAGACAAACAATCAGAATGTGACAAAAAATTCTTCATTCTATTCTAAAGTATTGGTTTTGCTCTCACATGCATGTTTTGAATATTAAATACATTTCGGAAGTTAAACTCTCATGTTTATGAATTTTGTGCTCCTCAACTTGTGTGATTATAGAAAATCTTTATTCTGCTAACAGATTTGGTAGAATTTGGCAACTCACATTACCCTTGTAACTTAGTGATCTGGCCAAATTCTACCGAATGACGCGTGGTGGAATTAATTTTTTCTGTGAGTGTCCAGAAATATGTCTTGGCAAGCGCAAGAGAGCACGAGTGTGCTGTGTCATCCCCTAGCAGGTTTTCCAGTCAGTAGGAAGACTTCAAGTGAGATTTTCTAACACTGGTGTTCACAAGCAGTTGCGAGCGTGGTACGAGGGCTGCTTCTCGAGTAGATTTTGTACTCGAGTGACAACAAAATCAACTTCATTGGCGGTGATCTCTTGCGCACCCCATGGTGCCATTCACGCTGACTTTTCAGTGCACAATGACCTCCCGGTGCTAGATCGTAGTGCAAGCAATGCAACATGCATATTTCTGCCCTTTGGTGGTACTCTGGGGAGTCTTGCTGAGTATTTATGTAACATAGCAGAGTTCCTAGTTGCACTTTTTGTTACTGATGTTGATTTTGGATCACATTGGATAAGTCTACTACTGCAGAAGCAATACCATAAAAAGCTGACAATCTGCCCTTTCCACTCTCTCTTTGATGCAAGTTAATTTTACAGCCTCGACCTGTTTTTGAAGTCCTTGATCTTGAGAATAGTAGTTGTAATCTTATCACAGACATGGGCTAATGATGTAGTGTTCCATGGCAGCGTCTTATGTTTCTGCTCAACATATTTCTTACATCCTTTTGTAGGTGTTGGTGGGCAAAAGATTCTGATTGAGAGTAATATGAAATCTCCTTTTTGCCTGCTAATTCACTTGCTCCGCTGCTGGAGTCGATGAAATGATACACTAGCCCTACTGGACTGTTTTTTTCTTTATAGTGATTTGTTCCATTCCTGTTTTTGCCAGTAGGAGTACTCTGGCCTCCAACGATGTGGAAGTTTCTGAAGCTTGTGTTTTCTTTAAACTCCTCTTCCAATAATGAAGAGCTCACTGACCCGTCCTCCTGACCCTCTAGCTCTGAATAGCCGAGTGGGAGTTCTGTCAGCAACAGCACCATAATACCAACATTTGTGAAGCAGCTCCCTCAAACAAGATGTCCCGGCACTAGGGTCCGCCGGGAAGATGAAGCAAGCTATTGCCCAGAGTCACAAGGTGCTGGGTATTGAACCATGAGCCTCGGCGTTCCGGAGTCAGCTGCCCTGGCCGCTGCACCACACATCTTCCTGTAACATCCAATAAATAAAGATGAATCCTTGGTTGCGGGGTCCAAAGAGTAGATTTATTGATTAAAAGAAGTTACAAGGTGGACAGGTACAGCATATAATATAGATGATAAGTTTTAGTAAAGGCTTCAGTAAAGGCTAAGGTAAAGGCCCCACAGGGAGCAGCCACCCTGCTGCTCAGCCTCAGGAAAACTGACAGTACACTTAAACATACACAAATAGAACAGTAGATGACCTCACAGAGACTGGCTGGGCAGCAGAGTACAAGACACTAAGAAAGGACAAGGAAGAGAGAAGAGCAGGGAAGAGCAGGATGCAACACACCTTCCCCCTTTAACCGAAAAGTTGAAGAAGATAAAACCGAAAGCAGAAAAGCAGAAGAAATGAAAAACATAAAACGCACAAAAATAAACACCCTCTTCACAATGGTGGAGAGAAGAGGTAAGGGCGAGAGTACTAAAGTTGTACCAACACCATGAGCTAACAAAATAATACAAGAATGACTAAAAGTGGTTATGGTACACCACTTGACAAAATCAACATGAGAATGAAAATGGGAGGAAAACCATTTTTTCCCGGACAATTGGAACTGGACACCTCAATGAAAATTGAGCAATAAAGGTTCAGTACCGTCAATCATAAATAAACTCTGAACACCTCTAACAATATAGAGCACAGAAGTGGTTCAGCATACATAAGCGCCAATAGAATTGAGCCCTAGGCTCATTACCAGTAAAAATAAATAGAACTGAGAATCTCAATATGAATAGAACACCTCTAGTGAAGTAGAGCACCTAAGTGGTTCACAACATGTGAGCATAAATTCAACTGAGCACATCTACGGCTCCTCACAAACACTGAGCATGAAAATGTAATATGAACACCTCTAACAAAATGGAGGTAAGCATATATAACACTAAGCACCTCAACAAAAGTCGAGCAAATAACTGGCTCAGAAGCAATATGAAATAAAACTGAGCACCCCTATTGCTCATCATAAACACTGAGCCCTCTATGGCCCATCACCAATAAGCATAACCAGAATGGAGCACCTCAATAGAAATTGAGCAAATAAATGGCTCCAACAAGCGTAGCAGAATTAAAATCCCCACAACTAATCCCCAGAATAAATATAACTGAGCACCTCAATGAAAATTGAGCATGAAAATGGCTCCGCACAAGAACGCATTAACAAAATCAAATACCTCAAAAACACATCACCAGAAAATACAAAAGGAAATGAACACCTCAAATAAATTGAGCATCTAAAGTGGTTCAGTTCATCACTAGTAAACATAAATAGAATAGAGCATCTCAAAACTCATTGCGAGGAATCATAAATATAATTGAACACCTCAAATATTTGAGCATAAAAGTGGTTCAGAACTAGCATATACAATAGAATTGAGTACTTCTATATCTCAACACACCATCAAGATAAGCAAAATTGTACTTGGTAGCGGCGCTGTCGCAATATGGGTTAGGCCTCGGGTTCCTCCAGTTGGCGGCCCTCCTTTATAAGAACCCTGTGGTGAGGGTGAGAACCGGGCCGTATATTTCCGAAGCGATCCCGATAGGCCGGGGTACTCGACAGGGATGCCCACTTTCGCCCCTCCTGTTCGCGCTCGCCATGGAGCCCTTGGCTGCCACGCTTCGCAGGGTATTGACGGAGGGCATCCCTTTGGGCGATGCGACGCACCGGGTGTCGCTTTATGCAGATGACCTCCTGGTCTTTGTTAGAGATGTGGCGCACATTCCGGTCGGAATTCGCTACTCTTTCTGGTCTCCGCGTGAACGCTGCCAAGTCCTGCCTTTATGCGTTCCGGGCTGAAACGCAAGACCCGCACTATCATCTCGGGGGCGTACCGGTGCAATAGCGACCGGACACCTTCCGTTATCTGGGCATCCAGATCTATCGGCAGCCGGCGGACCTCATGAAAGGAATCCTAGGCAGGGTGGTGGCGGCCATCAGGGCACAGATGTGGTTCTGGGGCACACTCCCACTCTCGGTCACGGGGCGAGTCGCCTTGGTCAAAATGGTGGTTCTCCCCCGGCTGCTGTACTACTTCGCTAACATGCCCATTTATATACCAGCATCCTTTTTTGCCACCTTTGAGCGGTCGCTGCGGGACTTTATATGGGGTAGTGCGCGCCATAGAGTAGCGCTGCCCAAGTTGTACCTTCCTACTGGCCAGGGGGGGCTTGCGGTGCTGTGCTTTGCGCATTATTATCTGGCGGCGCAGTTGCAGTGGGTGGCCCGGTGCCTGGCTGACAGGGGGCGAGACGACACGGCGACTACGGCGCACCCTTATCTCTGGCTGACGTCACCACATTATTTCATCCGGCCGCGAAGGTGTCGAAACCGGTACCCCTCTTAGTGTCGGTGGCCTATAAATGCTTTCGTAGCTCCCTCTACCTCACCCGAGCCCATATGCCGTACGCCCCAGCTATTCCGATAGAAGGCTCTCCTAGTGGGCGGAGGGTACTGAGTTCGACAGAGCTTGCAGACTGGCGGGCGGCAGATATCCACACGCTGGGGGATTTATACCGCGATGGTGCCCTCCTCCCATTTGCCACGTTGGTGGAAGAGTCGGGGTTGCCGCCTGGCCACTTCCTTCATCGTCGGTCGTTGGTGGCAACACTGACAAGCCGTTGGGGTGACCTCAGAGGGGAGCCGGAGCAACACCTCACGATGCAATACCTCCACGTCATGGGGCGCGGGCGACACATGACTCGGGGGTTTGCCGCCTCCTTGCGTACGCACACGGCGATTAGTTTAGAGCCGCTGCGTCGTAAATGGGAGGTCGATCTGACTCGACCCATGACTGACGGGGAGTGGGGTAAAGTGCTGCTAAACCCAACGAGGGTCCCCCGGAACATGCGTTTCCGCCAAATACAACTCTTTATTCTGCACAGAGCGTATCTTACGCCTGAATCTGTCAACAGGTATTTTCATCGTCTGTACGCGGGCTGTCCCCGCTGTGGGAAACTCGATGTTGGCCTGGTCCACATGCTGTGGAGTTGTCCCATACTGGCCTTGTACTGGCAGATGGTACATGGGGCGCTCCGCACGTGCACGACTTGTCGACTGCCGTTTGAGTGGCCAGTTTACTTGTTACACCTCTTTCACAGGACTCCCTCCAAGTCGCTTCTCGGTTCATCGATCTGGGGCTGTTGGTGGCAAGACGGCTGCTTACTAAGCGCTGGAAGGCGACTATCTGCCCCATGTGCGGGCGTGGCGAGGCTCCATGTTGGTATGGGCAAAGGCGGAGGGCACCGCACTCCTACGGGAAGAAACCCTAGGCCTTAGGAAGACACCAATAGCGAGCCAATGGGAGGGAATGGTACAGGCCCTGGTGCGACTAGATGGGGAAGGCGCAGTGACTAGCTGGGAACACGATGGGGACGCCCACCGGAAGGGGCCGGGGCGGGTCCGCCCGGAGACGAGACCTGAGGGAGCGTACTGGCGTGTACGGTTGGTTGGGGGGCACATATTGCGAAGGAGGTCATATGGCTCGATTGACATCCACACGGGGCACTGGGGTGGGGAGCTGGAGTGGGGGGAAGGATTGAGAAGTTGGTATATTTTGGGTCAGAGTTTGCTGTTGTTGTGTCATCTAGGCATTTGATGTTCTGCCTCACTGTTATATAGTTCACTCACTGCTTATGGGAAACATGCAGGATGTGAGGGGGGACATGTTAACGTCTCATCTTGGGGAGGCCTCCCAGTGGCGGGACGTTTAGGGGGATTCTGTGGATGTGGCTGCTGGTGGGAGGCTCTCAATATTGCTACGAAACTGGAAGATGTCCCGTCCCTATCAGTCAATATGCAACTGGCTAGATGCATGCCACTTAACCTATTACAAATGTGAGACGCTCTGGCTTCAGGGCGATCTGTGTATCCTGTTATAAGAAATGCCAATAAACAGATTTTATAAATAAAAATCGAGATAAGCAAAATTGAATAATTCCTTAACTTAACATCAGCAAGATAAATGGAGGAAATAGCAAACCCCACAAGCAACACACATGTAGCATGTACTAAAGTGTAAAATGTAGCGTAAACAGCACACTGCAACAGATATGCAACAGTTCACAAAAGTTTAAAACATAACAAGCTAAAACAATAAAAGTAGTCACCGTCATTCAATCTTCAGAGGCAGCTTACTCTTTTGGCAAGTTACAGAAACATGGATGAAAGGGCCGATAATCTTTTCCTTAGGAAGCGTACAGCAAAACGTAGCCACTGCGTGACTGCTATGTGGTTGGCATAAAAGTGGTTGGCAGAAGAACTCTCCAATCAGAAAATGGCTGAACGTGCATGATGCTGAGCCGGGTGGCTCACGGCATGTCTTGGCAGCTCAGCACTAAAGGAACAGGAGGCTGCACGTGGTGAAAGCAGAACTTGCGCTGGCAGAAAGGTCGATGAGCACAAGCAGAATCTGTTGGGGTGAGTCCCAAATAGTCGTTTATAAATTGTTTTAAACTATGACATTTTGCAACGATCCAACAAGTAGTCCCAAGCAGTACAAAAATAACCACCACCCGAATGCACTATATTTCACAGTCACCTCACACCGGGACCTGATCTTTGCCCCCGATTGAAGGTGTGAATCTTTAAAGTGCTTAGCCAAGGAAATTCAGTGCTTACTAATTCTTGTAGCAGGAAAGGTCGTAAACCTTGTGGCAAGAAAGAAAAACCATGTACGTTGTACCATGTGTGCAAACGCTTGTAAAAGTGCACCCGAACACCGCAATGCATCACAGACAATGATATCCCACTGCATCACAGCCACAAATTAAACATCAGGAAACGCCGAATGTTGTAGATTATATCCCGACTATATCCAGGAAGTACTGAATTAGTTCAGCAAGGTTGAGAAACTCACCGACTCCCCTCAGTAGTATTGCCAAATAGTTGAAGTGCCAACATTCAACATTCAATGAGCATTCTCGTTCTCAGAGATTAAAGAACTTGCAGACTGCGCATATTTCATTGTTCCACATACTTTTGTAGATACATTGTAGGCAGGTTCAAAGTTATTCATCCACATAATTTCCTACGCCCAAAACGTATTTCTGTAAAGTGTCTGTAAGCTGGTCAGTTTCAAATGTCAAGCTGCACATAGAATGTAGTAATAGATTTTAGGCAGACCAGATGCCACGCTCAAAACTTACTTCTGTAGGCAGTCTGATGTTACAGACACCGATGGGGCATCCAAGGCATTGGGCATAAGGCTTAGGAAGTTCCTCTTTGTTTCTTTAGCAATTTATTCTCTTTACGCGTGGTTTCTTTTCTACAATCGTCGCCAGTGTAAAATCCAATAAATTAAGATGAATCCTTGGTTGCTGTGTCCAAAGAGTATATTTATTGATTAAAAGAAGTTACAAGGTGGACAGGTACAGCATATATTATAGATGATAAGTTCTAGAAAAGGCTTCAGTAAAGGCTAAGGTAAAGGCCCCACCGGGAGCAGCCACCCTGCTGCTCAGCCTCAGGAAAAACTGAGAGTACACTTAAACATACACAAATAGAACAGTAGATGACCTCACAGAGACTGGTTGGGCAGCAGAGTACAAGACACTAAGAAAGGACAAGGAAGAGGGAAGAGCAGGGAAGAGCAGGATGCAACACTTCCCTACATACAGCACCATATGGCCTTCAAAGCTGTCTACACCACCTGCTTGCATTCACAAGGTTCCAAGACCTTCTAACTACTTGAGGGAACCTGTGTGTCTTGCAGAGGTCAGGAATACCCTTTCCTAGGACACCTCCAGCCAGAACAGGTGTTTTGCCACCCCAGACAGGGGTTCATCCCCACTGTATGTCCTTTATTGCTTTTCTACAGTTCCCTCTTTTCCTCAAAGTTTCTCAGTTGTACAGGGGTTTAAAAGTTGTGCTGGGGAGTTCTGAAAAGTGGGCATCTCTGACCAGCCCACAGATACCACATAAACCCTCTGCCCATCACACAGAATGTTGGGTAATTTCAAAGATGGTAAAATCAAGTGGTTACAGGAAAGAACTTTTCTGACTCTTAGGGGCATATTTACAAGAAAGTGGCGAAGCTGTGCAGTTAAGCCAAGAAGGCTAACAACACGCTTTGTCACTTTAGAAATGCTGGATTGCGCCATATTTTCTAGAATATGGTGCTGCCCTGCGTTTCCCCCTGCGCTGGTGCTAAATTAAGCTGCCTAACGCCAAGGCGGGTCCCCTTGCACCATAGTGCAAGGGTGGCTGTGTTGAGGGGAAGGTTTTTTATGTTCAGGAAGGGGCACCTTCGGACACATAAATAATCTTTAAATGGCATTTTGTAACTTCTATGTGGGCTGCTAAATGCAGCACTCATAGAAGTTGCAAAAGAGCATTTTTTTTAAAAATGAGTGTTTATGTGCAGGAAGGGGAAAGTTTCTGCACATAAACAATCATTGCTGTTTTGCTGTTTCTATGTGTGCTGCGCAACGCAGCACATACAGAAACAGCAAAAACGAGGAGAGATAATGCATTTCTTCTCGTTTCGCCAACTTAAGACCAGGTTTACCTTGGTTTTAATTTTAGCGCTGCCTCCTATTTACGCTAACCTTGTAAATAGGAGGCATCGTCAAAATCAATGGGTGTTGCGGTGGAACGCCCACTGCAACACCCACTGCCCACCCCTTTCACGCTAGGTATAGCGTCAAAGCGTGCCTTATTTACAAGGCAGCGTTAAGCCACATTAAGTGGCTTAAGGCTGCCTTGTGAATAAGGCAAAGCTCCTATCGCCATCATAACATCACTAAACGTGACGTTGTGGTTGCAAAAGAGGCTTTTAAATGTGCCCCTTAGTGCCGACCCTAACTGACATTGTAAAACTGGTTCCTTCCCCTTAAGAGTCCCAAGGGCGCCCCTGGCCTGACTAATGCGCAGGGTCTGCCGGCTGCCCTTTGTCCCTGTGAGAAGGGTATGCCTCGCTTTGTCAGCTAGTGGCAATTAATCACCCTATGCAGATTTCTACCTTTCCCTTTCCTTCTAGTAGGAGAGGCTAATCTAATTTAAATGGGCCTCCTGTTAAGGAGTGGTTTGGAAACTGGTTGCACAGCGGAGCAATTAACTTGGACCTTCAGGGCAGTACAAAGCCCAAATCACATTAGGGGCTGTCTTAGGGAAATATTGTAAAACCCAAAGTATGTAATGGTGAGCAAATATGATCAACTTAAAATGTTGGACTTTTTTACACATGGTTAAAGTTACTTCAAACATCTCTTTGTGTTAAGCCATCCTGGTGTTAAGATTTGGCGGTAGTTTCCCCTAAACTGTAAATACAGTAAAGCACCACAGGCTTGCAGTAGATATTTATTTTCAGCTGCCTACTTGAATTATAAGGCCTGTGCAGGCCATGATCACTTCACTTAAGGGTCCCTCTGTGATTGGTACTATCATCCCTCACACATATGTACATGCACAAATGCTCATGTTTAACCAGTGCTAGGCCTCCTGCCCACCTGCACACCAAAGGGCCTTATTTTAAAAGGCAGTAACTAGTGGTTTCAAGCCCATGTTAGCAGAATCTTATAGGGAGCAAGAATCAATTAGAGAGACTTGCAATAGAGTTTTAAATATCAGAAGTTCAAAGTTCATGGGGGGCGGTAAAAGAGTCAGAACCTCTTTTTTTAAGAATAGCAAAATCCAACATGACTTGCCGAAACGTTTTAGAAAAATGTTGAGCAAATTCAAGAAGTACTCACTCCTCCTTCCTCCTTGAAGAACTGCTACACGCCAGAGGGAGCTATTGGAGTAGTCCACACCTGCATGGATCTAATTGATGGAAAAAAATGTGAGGTTTGATAAAAAAAATTAATTCTTCTTTATTCTAGGTAAATAAGCAACCCACGTATTGCCTGAAAACTCCATGTAGAGCAATGATTAAGCGTAAACACACATTCCATTCCAGCTAAATTTAATACTGCAATTATACACAAAGGGCCCGATTCACAGAACTAACTTAAGACAAAATCCTAAACTTACTACTTTTGGTATTCACAGAAGTTAGAATTTTGTATTAAGTTTGTCTTAAGACAAACTTCAGACAGACTTAAGACAGACTTAAGACAGACTTAAGACAAACTTAAGAAAAACTTAAGACTGACATAAGACAGACTTAAGACAGACTTAAGTTAGGATTTTGTCTTAAGTTTGTCCTAAGTCTGTCTTAAGTCTGTCTTAAAACTGTCTTAAGTTTGTCTTAAGTTTGTCTTAAGTCTGTCTTAAGTCTGTCTTAAGTTTGTCTTAAGACAAACTTAAGACAAAATCCTAACTTCTGTGAATACCAAAAGTAGTAAGTTTAGGATTTTGTCTTAAGTTAGTTCTGTGAATTGGCCCCGTGGCCAGCAACATTTTTTATAGAAACTTAGGGCCTTTTGAACCACAGCTTAGATGAAACACTGCACGCATTTTTTCATCACATTCGTGCTAGTTCTGGGTATGTAACAGCAGTTGAAGTAAATATTTGATTAATTTCAGTTTTGCCAACAATACGAGAGCTTTAAAGCCTTTGCCAGAGACGTTCTGATGCCTGGTTCACAAACAATACACTCTGGATTAATGGTCTAAAAAATGGGGGAGAGCAATGTTTGATCTTAGGGGTATATTCACAAGAACGTGTGATAACGACCGCAAGAGTAGCTTAATGCAACCCTCAACATCGCAGCCCATTGCAGGAAAAAAAAACAGTGTCAACGTGGAATTCACAACAGAGGTCAGAGGACGAGTTCAAGAGGCGATGGAATGACATCAAGAGAAAGACCAAGGAGAAACTCGCAACCGGCCAGAAGGCTTCAATGCAGACTGGAGGTGGGGGCCCAGCTCCACAGCTCGTTCTGGATGACATGGAGGAGCTGGTGTCGACAGTCATCAGTGTGGATACTGTCGCTGGAGTCGGGGGAACAGACACTGATCAACAGGATATAACACAACTGCAACAGGGTGAGTGACCACCAGGTACTGGGGGATGGGTGGGGATGGCCATGATGGCACACATGCACAATCAAGCAGAGCACAGTGCACACCCTCAATGACTCTGGGTCATCGCCCAGATCTATAGACTGTCACAATGTACAATGCCATGCTGTCTGAATGTCAGCATGTACCATGCGGCTACATACATGTGGACACATTGCAATACACCATCTCCCCTTCACATGGCCACCGTCAACACCCCGCTGCAGAGCAGTCCCAGCCACTCTTCATTGATGATGAGAAGGACAACCCTAGCATCGATGCACAAACCCTCCTAGACGTCATTGACATCATCCGCGACTCACCTCCAGGATCAGGGCTGACCACCTGCATCAAGGAGACCCCAACCATCACCCAAACCACCCAGCAGGAGGTACCCAAGGCCCCAGCAGTCTCCGAAGACCCCCAGAAACAACACATGGCCTTCCAACCCCGTGTGCAGGAGGCCCAGAGGGAGATGGCTGAGCAGGTGCGGGTGGGGTCCAACCTTATGGCCACCAAACTGGACGCCATCCATGGGTGTCTAGGCCCGCTCCATGGTCTCCAATGAGCCCTGACTGACATCACTGGAGTCCTGACATGGAGAGAGGAGCACCTGTCTGCTCAGAGGGGCACCAGCAATACCAGCCGTGAGCTGGCACACATGCGGAGGCTCATGGAGGACATGGTGCGGATGGAGGCGGAAAGGATGGCAGCCACCGCTGTACATCAGCGAAATGTAGCTGGTATCTACCATGCCCTGCAGATCATCATCATGTCATTGCTGCCACAAGGCCTGACGCAGATGAATGCTGCTGCCCCCACACCATCCATATCTCCGCCCCTTGGTGTGCCATTGCCTCACAGTGCGGCAGATGTATCCACTCCGGCTCCTGATGTGTCAGTGGCACACAGTGCCTCAGCCGGTACTGCAACACCCACAGGTGGGCCAGAGCACATATTCGGGGAGGAGGACGTGGATGGGTTTGTGATCAGGAGGCACTAGCATTCATTTCCGCCACCTGGCTAGTTTCTGCTTGGTGCCGCACATGGCCCCATGACCTTCTACTGACCCCCGATACACTCCGATGCACTCACCTAGGACAATGATATGGACTGCCATATCTTGTTTGATGACCAATGACACGGCGACCAGACTTCAGACTGTACCCTTTCTCTTCCGCAGTACTTGTCATCCCCGGATGGACTCTTGCTGGCCCTCCATGGGTCCATATTGTGTAGTGTGATCGGCATTGCCCTGTACCGCTCCACCTGCAGAACTGCACTGAATGTGCAATAGACATCCAGTGACGCACTGCTGTATCATGTCTTTCATCATTCATGTATAAATGTGTGGATGAATGTAGGGACAGTGATTTCCCTTGCGTCAATGATGCTCATCCTGTGGGATGCCAGTCAGAGGGTGCTACATTGCATATTGTGTACCGGGTCCCGTGAACACTACAATAGGAACACATGCATCAGTCACTTCCATGTCCAGACATGGACTGAACCCAGCCCAGAGCCCACGAGTCATTGTTGCAAGCCCTGCGGTGGTCCAGCATATGGCTGGCCAGACCACTCCGCTTATGCTCTGAGGGGAGGCCCTCATTGCTACCCATCGCAGGCGTGCTCGCTGGTGGTGTGCTGGTCACTGGTCAAGTTGTCAGCATGTCACAGCCACTCCCTGAGGGCAGGTTTGCACGCACACCACACCCATCCGGCACAGGCATCACATGCCATGTGACTCCGCCAATATAAGGGGCCGACAACGTCACATTCCCCTCTGCCGGTGGTGACTGGATGACGGACGCTCCACGGTTCTCAATGATAGAGGGTCCATGCGTTGTTGCGCACAGGTTAGTGGCACCCGAGGCCTAGCGGCCCGCATGGGCCTACCACCACGTGGCACTGACTGGGGTTGTACAGGGTTAGTGGCTCCCGGTGCATTGCGGCCAGCACAGGCACCCCGCCACGGGACGGGGACTTTGGGTGCACTGAGTTAGTGGCACCTTAAGCTGCTGAGTGGGTGTGCAGCCTGCGATGATACCACGTCCCAGCAGTCCGGACAGCTCAGGTTTTGTGTGCCCTGCTGGACTGCAGTGTAGGCCAGAGTCAGTGGGCAGCATGGGCCTACCACCATGCGGCATTGCTTCTGAGATCCCAGAGTCAGTGGCACCCATTTCGCTGAGCGGGTGTACAGCCTGCAATGATGCCGGGGCACTGGTATGTCCTATGCCATGGAGTAATCAAGACCCAGCACCAAATGTGAGACCTGGTGGCCTCCGGAGCGGGGCTGCATGGAGTGGAGGGTGCCATGTCCGTGAGCCACGTCCTTGGGGCTTGCAGCGGCACATGGTGAGACATCCTGTCTCCACGCCAGTTGCGGAAGGTGAGCAGTGAGGCCTGGGTGTACATGGACGGGCATGCTCCGATGGGCCTGGGAGGGGCTGGGGTGCCTCTGCCTGGGTGTACATGGGCGGGCAGGCGATGTTGTCTTGTGCAAGTGTGTGTACAATGCCAATCATGTATCTGGACTCTGTTTCAGATGACGGCTCTGTCTCAGATGTGTGATCTGGTGTACTGCTATACATACCGGCAAGTGGTTGGAGACACACCGGTGGCAGCAGGTGAGCAGTGTGTCCTGGGTGCGTAGGGGCGGCACTCTCTCTCTCTCTCTCCCCCTCTCTTCTTCTCTCTCCCTCTCCCCCTCTCTTCTTATCTCTCTTCTCTCCCCTCTCTTCTTCTCTCTCTTCTCTCTCTCCCCCTCTCTTCTTATCTCTCTCTCTCCCTCTCTCCCTCTCTCCCTCTCTTCCTCTCTCTCTCCTTTGCTCTTTCTCTTTTCTTTGATGTACCCAGAACACACCTTCTCATCATGATTTTTGTCTTGCAGGCTGTGACCTACGGATTGTCCCAGGGGGTCCGCCATGTGTCTTCATTTCATTTCAGTGTTCATGTTAATAAAGTTTCATTTGTTGCTTTGAAAGTGATTGTGTGATGCTCATTTTTGTGACGACACATGCATGTCACCAGTTGTGATTGTGCGACATCAAGCGGATTATTTTGTACATGTTTAGGTGTAGCTGATGTGCCATGTCTTTGGTCCGGGGGGTGCCGGGGAGGGGGAGTCCTGGGGATGGTGGCGGCGGGTTTTGTTGCCCTTTCGGCCCTCCGGGCTGCATGTTCAGTTGCCCGGGTGCATCTGTTGTTCTTCAGGTGTGGGTCTGGGCTGGGCTCCCTTTTGTGGTGCAGGCTGTGGTCCGACTTTGCACCAGGTCAGAGCAGGTTTTATTTTCCTGCTGCTAATTCGCCTTATCACCTGTTTTGTGTTCTTATTGCAGTTCTGGCTGGTTGTTGTGAATGTTGTGCGTGGTGTTGTCGCGGCTTTTGGCACGGGAACGCCTACTCTGCATCTCATTAGCGATAGTTGCGGGTGTCATCTGTGGCGATGTTTTTTGCAGCTGCTATCGTGGGTAAACTGGTGTTGTGGGCTGTTAACACCAGCTTGTGATTGGGGCGATAAGCTTATCGCAACTTTGACAGCGACAATGTGCCGTTAACTCGGCGATAGATCCTTGTGAATATCCCCCTTAGTCTTTGCTTCCAGTTTGACAGCATCTCATAAATGCATCTATGAAAGCAGTATATTTTCCTTTCCTTTCCTTTCCGATCTGCGCTGATGCAGACCAATCTCATTTTTGAGATGGGAGACTTGAAATGCAGCTGGTCACGAATAGAATGCCTGAGGGGATGGATGGCAAGATTCCTTCAGAAAATAGCAAATATCCTATCTTATCGTCATCATTATATCTGTCCTCTTAGTTTGTTTATTGCTATGTGGTGAATCACTGGCTTTGGAAATCTGGTTTGTCTATATCTTGGACAAAATGAATCTGCACAACCTCAAATTACCTGAATTTTGGGGCAATTTGAGATTCATTAAACCTCTTCCGTATGTAACTTAAAAAAATGTTTTTTCACATACAGTGTTGACATGCAGATTTAGAAGGCTAAACCTCCAATCACATCAAAATTACTTTAATCTCATAATCTATACACAATTAATTCAAGTCACTTCGATATTTTTTGAAGATGAGAAAGGTCTGAAAACTTAAACAAGCACTGGCAAAGCCAATATGTCTTGCCTATGCAAGAGATATTGGCTTTGGCAATGTATTTTTGCCATGGTGTACACCAATGTGGCTGCTGTTCAGCATGGCTAACTGTTAGTGATGTGGAGTATCCTAGAGTGGAGTAGGGAGAGTAGAGTGTCGTAGAGTTCAATAGAGAGGAGTAGAGTTTAGTGGTTCAGTATTAGAGAGTGTCGTACAGTGTAGAGTCTAAGGGGCAGATCTACAAGAAACTAACGCAGTGCGGTGCCGCAAGTCATTTTGCTGTGCCGCTCTCTGTTAGTTTCGAAGCACAGGGATGCAACATATTTACAACAATATGTTGCATCTCTGTGCTTCCCCCTGCGCTGGTGCACAAACTGCTGCCATGCGCCGGCGCAGGTACCCTTGCACGCCTGCGTCATGGGGAGATTGTTTTTGTGCAGGAAGGAGCACATATATGTTTGTGTGTGTGTGTGTGTCAGGATATCCTCTGTGTAAATGCAATTTTTGAGAAAGGTAAATAAATTGAATATGCACATTATACAAGTAAGATAAATGTAGTAAAAATAAGTTACTATGGTCTCTGATGGTCTGTCATGATAATCACCACCCTGAGGGGCGTGACTACGGAGCAGTCGGAGATAGCCGCTGAATGGGAAATTCCGTGGCACCGTGGAGCAACGGACATCCTCCTGGCTTCTATGTTTGTGTCGTGGATCCCGTTTTCGGCACAGATGCGTCGGAACCTCTGCTGCTCCATACGCAACTTTCGCGGATGACCTGGGTGAGCCCAGAAGAGGTTTATTTGACCTTGCCGGCCACGGCTATTTGCATAGTTGCAGCTGCCATTTTGTATTTTGGTTGTTTCTCCCGCTTGCCACCTGATGACCTGAGGCGCATTTTTACCTGACAAAATGCTCACATTTCTAGCGCTACCTCCTCATATTTTTCAGTGCTTTTTCCCTCTTAATTTTGCTTTGTGCTAACGAGTGTTTTGAGAAAAATTATTTATTTACTCTCTTTTTTTCACCTCAGAAGCACAAGTAATTGAAGCAGTTTTCTGCAGTTTCATTTGGGAGTGCTCTTTTATTTTTTTATTTTTTCCATGGCAAAACCCGCTCTAACCGCAGTGGTGCTTAGCACATGGATCACACGCCTATAGAGGAGTATAATCCTTTTAGTGTCTTGCAAGACAATATGGAGGATATAGTCTCTGGACCTTCTGTTGCAAGTGGCTTGTCTCCTACCACTCCTAGATCCAACTCCAAATCAGGGTCCAAAATGCCCTCTGCGTCCAGCTCAACGCCAGGCAAACAAGGTAAGAAGGACCCACCTTCTCCTATGTCTCCTCCCTCTTCAATTTCTATGGGGCTGCTTCTCAAAGAAATTTGTGCCCTTAAGCCTTACATGGAAGAAACCAATACCCGTCTCCGGAGCCTTGATGATAATTGCTCAAATACAGAGCAAAAAAATGAAGATTTAGTGAGGCGAGTTGATACTATTCAAACAAACACCGATCAGGTTCCCTCCATGCATAGAGAGATAGCTCTTCTTAAACAACAGGTGGAAAATTTGGAAAACTGCAACATGCGTTAACAACCTACGCATTTATGGCCTTGTTGAAGGTCTCGAAGGTTCTGATCCACTCTCTTTTTTCAAATCCATTCTGCCAACTCTTCTTAGTTTTCCTGAGTCCCCACCACTGAATATTCAACAAGCTCATCGTCTGGGACAGAGCCCTCGCTCTTCTTCTTCTTCAGCGAAACCTAGAGGAGTTATTTTGTACTTTCTGGAGTATACCGATCTGCTTAAAGTCCTCCAGGCCGCCAAGCAGAAGGGAAAAGTGTTTTGGAATGGCTCCAATCTCTTTTTCGCACAGGTTTATACCAAAGTGACAGCAGACCGTCGGAAACAGTTCTTGGATATGAGACCAGCACTTCGCAACTTGAATGCTTGTTATGGGTTGTTTCACCCCTGCCTTTTCAAGGTGACTTATAATAACAAAACAACAAACTATGAGGACCCTGCACTTCTTCAGCGCTTCTTGGATACCTGCAGAGACGAGTCCATGGACATTCCTCAACCATAAATGACTTAATTGTTCCATTAATGTTTGTCATTACTTGTATTTTTCCTCCTCCCTGTTGTACTTATTGTTGTATTGTTATGCCTTGTTAATAATTTCTTTTTCTTCTTTATCATGTGCAGTTTTGTGGTCCCTTGATATATGTCCCCTCTTGCTCCACCTGGAGGGTGTCCCCCGTTGCCGTCTTGGTCCTGGAGTACTCTGCTCGGCGTGCTGTCTCCCCTATGTGGCTTCACATACCCCGCTTTTATTGTCTCTTTGTGGCATGTCTTTTAGTTATCCTTTTTCAATATCAAATGTTTGATTTGATTTGTCTTTTTGTCCTTTGTTCTGTTCTCCCCTTCTCATCATCTTTTTTCTTCATAACTTCCTTTCCCTTCCCTCTTTATAACATCTATCTTATCTCCCCTAATCCCCTGTTCTCTATCCTAAAACAATATTTCTACTTTCACTTTTTTATTCTTTTTCTTTCTCTCAATAGTGAATTTGATGGTTTTGCTGTTTGCATAGTTATTGTTCATGTCAAAATGTATTCATCACATTTAGAGTTACTACATGGAATGTTAAGGGAATAAGTAACCCTATAAAAAGACAACGGGTGTTAACCCATTTAGCTAAATTGAAAATGGATATTGCTCTAATTCAAGAAACTCACTTAACTGACTCCGAGGCCTCTAAACTAAAAAGATGTTGGGTAGGTAATGTATTTTCTTCCCCAGCTCTTGGTAAGAAGAATGGAGTTTCAATCCTTTGCCACAAGAATTTTCAGGTTTCAGTTGCCCATCAAGAATCAGACTCAGAGGGACGTTGGGTAATAGTTGGGTAATAGTTAAACTTCTTATCAATCAGATACCATTAGTTCTTTTGAATGTTTATGGTCCAGTTAATGTTGATAACGTTTTTGGACTCAAATCTCTGATAAACTTCTTTTATTGGATGATGATTACAATGTTTTTGGCGGTGATTGTAATCAAATTTTTGATCCTGTATTAGATAGACATTCCTCAGTTAAGTTCCTTAATACAAAGATGCACTCACAATTCACCTCCACCATACGTTGTAAATCCTTAATTGATATTTGGAGACTTCGTGATCCAGACCTTCGAGAATATAGTTTCTATTCCCCCACACCAGTCAATCCCTATCTCAGCAGGTTCTTCATTCAGAAATAGGTTCTATTTTAATATCTGATCATGATCCATTTTACATTGATTTTGACTTGATACCTTTTACCGCTCATGCTGGTAGATGGCGCTTTAATAATATTTTATTAACCGATCCTAATTTCTCTAGCCAATTCAGCTCTTTTATCTCTAAATTATTTTCTCTCAATTCAACTCTTGTAATGGTTTGGGATTCTTTTAAGGCCGCACGGAAAAAAAATCCTTTGAAGCTCAAAATGCCCAATTACTCTCGAAGATTAAACTTCTGGAAAATACTTATTATCATTCAAATACAGAATCTTCTTTACAAAATCTTATAGACGCAAAACTCACTTTCAACTAATTATCCACAGAAGCTGCCTCCTCCTATCTTTTAAAAAGTAGTTCTCGTTATTATGGAGGCCAAAATAAAATGGGGAATTGTTGGCTAACTACTTGAAGATAACATGTGAACGGACTAAAATATATTCTTTACGGAATGCTGCTGGAACTTCATTATTTAAGGACAGCGATATTTTAAATGAGTTTGCCTCCTTTTACAAAATGTTATATACACCTGAACAACAACCATCTCCATTACATCTTTCCTCTTATTTTCAATCTGTTGATCTCCCCCCATCTCATCATGTTGATTTTATCTCTTTGGAAAATGATATCACTTTAACAGAAATTACTCATGCTGTCTCGGTGTTAAGGAGAGGTAAGGCCCCTGGACCTGACGGTTTTACTATTGAATTTTATGAGCATTTTGCTAACCTTCTTCTCCCTAATCTCTTATCTTTATTTAACTCTTTTTTTACAACTGGTTCTTCTAGTGGAACATTTCAAGAAGCCATGATATGTTTAATTCCTAAAGACAATAAAGACCCTTCTCTTTGCAAAAACGATCGTCCCATTTCATTAGTAAACACTGATTATAAAATATTTGCAAAAAGTCTTGCTCTCTGTATTGATCCTATATTACCTAAACTTATCGGCCCTGAACAATCGGGTTTTGTAAAAGGTCGATTATTATCAGATAACTCCAGAGGTTTTTCAATATTCTTAGCAAAGCTTCCTCTCTTGATTATCCTATCGCAGCTATAGCTTTAGACGACGCAGAAAAAGCTTTTGACAGTATTGGATGGGATTTTATGTTTCAGGCCTTAAAATGGATAGGGTTTCCTCCAAAATTAATTTCTTTTATTTCTTTATTATATTCGGGCCCCAAAGCTTCTATTTTCGTTAATGGTAAGATTTCAGATTATTTTCCTCTCTTCAGAGGAATCAGACAAGGTTGTCGTTTATCACCTTTATTATTTGTAGTAGCATTAGAACCTTTCTTAACTATGATTAGACAAGATACTCAGATTACTGGTTTTCAACTCGGTACTTACCAGGTCAAAATGTCTGTATATGCAGATGATATTCTTTTATACTGTTCTAACCCTACATCGTCCATCCCTTCTTTTCTTAACCAGGTTGATGTCTTTTCTCAGCTCTCCGGATACCGCCTTAATCGAGATAAATGCGAGGTTCTACCTCTCAATGTGATTTGTTTCAAACACTCTTTTATACATACCGGTTTCTCTTGGCAGCCTTCTAAAATAAAATACATCATGCATCTATGGTTCTCCTCGAATATTTCAGACACACTGAAACTAAATTTTGAACATATTACCCAAAAATCTAAATGATACTATTGAACGTTGGCATCCGCTCTTTCTCTCCTGGTGGGGACGATTATATTCCATCAAGATAATGCTTTCTCCCCTGATTCTATACACTTTATCAATGATCCCTGTACACATTCCTGGATTTTATTTTTAAAAAGTTGACTCTATCTTAACAAAATTTCTCTGGAAAGGCAAATCTCCTCGGATAGCTTTATCCTCGTTAAAGACAGACAAATCTAATGGTGGTCTTAAATTCAGTGATTTCAAATCTTATCATTATGCTTTCTCTTTAAAACAATCATCCAGCTGGCTCTCCCTTGAGCATGGTACTCATCCCCCATATGGATTTCGATAGAAAAGTTTTTTGTGTCCCCCTTTGATTTGAAAGAGTCTCTTGCTTTAACCAATAATATCTCATCTTTTCGCCCTACCGTTATTTCCCATACTCGAAAAATTCTCATCCCTCTTTTACCTTCCTCTTATCCTTCTCCTTCTTCTCTAGATCAGCAACCTATTTGCACAACAACTTATTAGGTCTAAAGAACCGCACCATTTACTGGACGTCTTCGAGACATAAAGGGTTGTTTTGGATTTCACAACTATTATCTAATGACGTCCCTCTATCTTTCGCTAACCTTCAAACAAAATATTCATTGCCATCGTCTTGTAAATCACAATATGATCTTTTACTTCCTGCTCTTACTCA
This sequence comes from Triturus cristatus, assembly GCF_964204655.1. Classification (NCBI taxonomy): domain Eukaryota; kingdom Metazoa; phylum Chordata; class Amphibia; order Caudata; family Salamandridae; genus Triturus; species Triturus cristatus. The sequence continues at coordinate 87,407,469 of NC_140583.1, forward strand.
GTATATTTTCTCTCTATCATCTGCCTCTAAATCTCCCATGAGAAGTTTGTATCTTTTTCCCTTATTAACTTCCTCCCCTTCTGCTTCCTCTTTATATAAACTCTTATTACTTTCTTCAGACAGAAATAAAACAAAGGCTGAATTGGCATGGGAAAAGGACTTATCTCAGTGCTGGTCGACCCTCATATGGAATAAAATATGCTTCAAGATTCACAAAACATCTAGAGCTGCTAACACTTCTCAAACCCTTTCTTTTGTTTATCAAAGTCTTTTACATACTCCTGCAAAATTGTCATCCTTCTCTGCGAATGCTTCCTCTACTTGTTGGTCCTGTCCTTAAACTCCTGCTGACTTAAAACATATGCTTTTTGATTTTCCCACTATTTCTCACATGTGGCATTCAGTTTGGAATCAAATTAATAAAATATTTAAAACTGATGTACCTTTTTCCCTTTCCAACATTTTCTTAGGTTCTTTATCACCTCAATGGCACCAATCCCCTTCTAATTTCAAATTCATAGATTTATTATTAGCAGTAGCCTTACATTTAATAACTTCAAACTGGAAAAAAGCAGACAAAGTCACCTTCAGAGCCTGGTGGAACGCTGTATGTTTTCATCACAGGCTTGACACGAATTACATTACCCCCATATCCTTATCTATTAAAAGAGATCTTTTGTGGCTCCCTCTGACTACCTATATAACCTGTGTTGCATCATCTATTGTATCAACCAATTACCACTTCGGATGAAGTTCGGAAACCACCATAATTCACCATGTTGTCTTTTTTCTTCTGAAATATCATATCATTATTATCCCTTACTTTGTTTTCTGTATTATAATATGATAGTTCTTCTTTAATTGTTTTTTATGCTTACAGTAAATATTTCCATATTCTATTTTCCTTTTAATGTTATAAAGTTATGGTAAACTCTTCATTCCCTGTTTTTCTCCCCCCTCCTGCCTCTCCCCTCCCTATCCCTCCCTTCACTTCTTATTTTACGCAGCATGTTTTCTGATAATGATTGTATTTTGATTCTGATGGTTCTCTTTACCATAGTTATACTTATATGAGATGTATCATATTTTCTGTACATGCTGCTTTCTTTTGCTTCTATTTCTTCATTGTTTAATAAACTCAAACTTAAAAAAAAAGAAGGATAATCACCACCCAGAGAAGTCTCAACTGAGAGGTCTTTTTTTGTGCACACTGTACTCCTCACATGTTTAAACAAAACAATAGTGTAAGACTATAGTACACTCTTTTATCACACTGTACTACATACAATTCTCATCCATAAACTTCTTATCCCAGACAACAATATTAACTCATCATTTACTGTCACTTTTAATGCTACTCCTTACGCATTTATTCGAGTGTGAAGAAAGATCTTAGTAGAGAGATTACTCCTTCTTCACACACTACTATAGTCACCAATCACCTTGGGAGGAAATGTCACAGAGAACACAGTCTCTGTCTACAGCCTTATACATATGTTCATTATAGTGGGGGGAGTTCTTAGCAGACAGACCAGTGTGCATCTGCATCCTTCTGATCCATGACTGAAAAGAGAATTTTCAACACAGATAGAAGTTGATAACTAAACTATACTACTTACAATCATTACTCGGTGTGGAGGTATTAGTGGAGATGTCACTATCTCTCTATACACTACTACATACATGTGTCAATGCTCTGCCTGTGAAATATCAACAGATACAAGTTGTGGCCCTGCATGTGCTGCTATGTGCTGAACAATCACAAGTAGTAGAGACGGTTCCTCCTTTAGGGCAGAGGAGCGTCACCCTGCCTGCTGCAAGTGCAGCAGCAAGAGAAAATTAATAAAATGGCTATCATGACATTACCATTTAGTAAAGACTTAGTACTGCTGTTTCATGAGGGCGAGGAAGAGGCCATCCTCCCTTCCTGTCCACTGTTTTGCTGTGGCCAGCCCGACATCACACTTTAGACTGCACTAATTTGAGCTGTTTTAAACAGCCGGGCAGAATGTGGACACAGGCACCCAGTTTCAAAAGGAGTCCTGGGATAGGCTGCTCCAACCAACGCGAGCACTTCTCTCATGCTCAAACCAGCCTAGGAGCAGCTCCAAGATTGGTGAGGTTGCTTGGCTTTGCTAATGGAAATCCAACCACCTTCTCTCCCACTGGACTGGAAATGGATCAGGCTAGAGTCAGAATGAACACCGGTACAGTGACTGGCATTGGAAATGTTGAGGTATGGGATTTCACCTTGTCACTACTGGGTGTCGTCGTCATTCTTGTAAGACAGAGAAGTACACTGCATGTTTATTGTGCTTCCTGGGAAGTGGCCTGCACTCCTGTGAGAGAGGGGAAACATGCGCTTCTCTGACTGAATTGGAGACTGTAAAGGGTGGCAGCCATCTTTGTCCTCTGCATAAACCATCACGGGACCACCCTGTTTCCTTAGGACCCGGAGCCTGTTCTAGATACCCACACTGGGGTTTACCCGACCAGGTAGCTCCTTTGGTGAGCATGAATGCTGCACAAGTATACAAGTAACCAGCAGGCTTAGGGTCTCAGAAACAGTTCTCTGAGTAACTAACTGCCTGCTGCAAATGTTGCTTTCCTCAATACTCAGCGAAGGAAGGAAATGTGCCTACTGCTGTAGTCTTGCACTTAGTGACAAAGTTAAGTGGCTGCTTGCTGCAGGGATCTGTGTGAAACATTAAAATCAAGGGTGCCAAATGCAGTGAAGCAAGTCGGAGGGTAAATAGTAGTACGTTCCAACACCCGTGAGATAGTTTAGTGGGTTGAAGTGAGCGCCATCGTAATTGTGATTTCATTATATAGCACTAGCTACCTCTGATGAGGCGTCCAAGTGCTTTTTTCATTGAATGTTGAAAGTTTGAATGGCTCATACCAACAATCGGCTGGCGAGGTTGCGGGGACTCATTTTGTGATTATCTAGTCTGCAGGAGGTGGCCGGGATCCTATGTGCTTTTGACTATACAGGGCATCCACTGTCTCCTGCGCACTTGCAGCCCAGCACTTCCCGAACAAAGTCTGGTGGTCATATGGCTTCCCATGTAATTCTTTTCAGAACATTTTCTGGACCTGCAAAAGAACATAAGAGCAATGGACCTGCTGTCTGTAATCTCTTTGGAGGTGTGAAGAATGTGACCTAATCCCTCTTGAGCCCATGACAAAAAGGTGGAGTCCAAGGGTCAGTTGGCTGACTTGCTGTGTAGCTAAAGAAACACAAAAAGTTGCAAGAGCCCTTTTCCATACGATACCCAGTTGGCCAGTTGAAACTAGAATTTGGACTGGACTTTTCAGGTGGTCCCAGTCTGATACCCTGATTGTCTCTTTTGCTACCTCCCATGCCCAAGTCCATGAGGGTTTAGAAGTGTACTCCTGTGGTTGTTTGCATACTATGAAAAAGTTTGGAAACTTTTGGGAACTTTTGCTCCTGAGATCCAGCGCTAAGTTGCACCCTGCCGCAAATGTTCCTGACCGGCCATTCCACAATGTCACATGGAAGTTATTCACTCCCCTTAAAGGTACAGAGGTTCTGAAAAAACAAGAAAGTATGGGGCATATTATCAAGCACGGCGTTAAAATTATCACCGCTTTAGCGGCAGGAAACTTCTGCTAAGGCGGCGATAATGGGCTTGATAATATGGCATTGAGAATTCCAATAGAAGCCCATGTTCTGGTGTGAACCCGGGCTTCTATTGGAATCCTCAAGGGCATGTTATCAAGCCCATTAGCGCCACTTTAGCAGCAGTTTCCTGCCGCTAAAGCGGCGATAATTTTAATGACGTTCTTGATAATATGTGCCTATGTTTCCAAGAAACTTTTTCAAGCAAAAACCTCAAAAAATCCAGACCCTTTGTGGAACCAACCATGGAGGCTGCTACCCTTAGTGGAACCAACCATGGAGGCTGCTACAATTTCAGATTTGACCCGCAGGAGGAAACTACTTATTTTTTCAAAAAAATGACAAAGTAACATTTTGGAATACGTTTTTGATACTTTTTTTAATTTAACTAATCCACTTGTTGTAGTGACTGCTTCTCCATTGTGGTCAGAGCCAGATCGTGCATAGGTACCAATCTACCGCTTCCAAATATATTTCTCTGTTTCCCATTATTGGATGTTTGCCTTTGTGGTCTCATTTTAATCATAATTTTTTCTACTTATTTTAAATTTAGTTATGGAATTTTATTATTTTTTGTATGACTTTTTATACTGCGGATATACTCCATAAAATCTTCACTCATTGCCTTTCATTTAAGATTGAGTGATTTGTGTCATGCTACCAGGCATCAAGCACAGGTTTATTTTATTTTAATTTTAGTGATATCTTGTACGTGCTGGCCTGATTCTTTGATGTGGACATTTGACCATTTCAAATACTAATCCACTTCCCTAGAAAGATTATGTAAATTGTCTGTATGTCCAGCCTTTGGTTACCTAATGGACATCCGGAAATAATGAAAGTCTTATGATTGCGAAGCTAGCATCTATTGTACAAACTGCATCTGTATTGGGAAACTGTTGATAAAATACTTGATCATAAACTGAAGAAAGGTATGGAGAAATCTCAATGGATAAAATCCCCAAAGTTTGTCGAGGTTAGTGGCCCAAAGAGCAGCTTTAAATCAAATTATGAGCAACTATTTGATTCAATTTGGAAAGCAACTCCTGTCGGTTTAGAGCAGTTTCTCAATTTGCCATCTGCTCCTATCCTCCAGGATCTAGACCAAGCCTACTCTGATAGACTTATTGATACAAGAAGGAAGTGTAGAAAATGGGCAGGCTACACTACTCCAGGAAATGTGCAGCTATTGGAGATTTAGATTAATGCTCCTTGAACCCTTTGTGAATACCTACAAGTCAGATATGTTCTCTTTCTGGAAGCACATGTATCACTTTAGAAGCAAGAGCTTTGCCAAGTCGTATTTTTTGTAGAATTGGTTGTACCCTATGTTAACAGACAATATTCACATAGGGACGCTAACCATTAAGAACCTTTTCACTCACTTCTACTTCATTATTTTTAAGGTTTGAGGCTCTAGATTGGCTGGCATTGCCTGAGTATATGCTATTAGATGCCCATATGATGTTATTTCAATGCAGCCATTTTACTAAAGAAAATCTAGAGGCAGGTTTACAATATGTTCACGCTGTGCTGCACTGCGTGACAGGAAAAGGGCAGGAATGCACCATATTTCAAAGAATATGCCGCATTCTGCCTTTTCTCCTGCACTGGTGCCCTTTTGGCAGCCTTGTCCCAATGCAGGCACCCTTGCACCATGGTGCAAGGATGGGGCATCTTTCTGCACAAAACAATCCTGAGAGGCATATTCCTCTATCTATTGGTGTTTGCAGAATTCTACACATACAGAAAGAGAAAGTAATGAGGAGAAATAAAGATATTTTTCCTTATACGCCTCTCATAGGAAGACGTATCTTTTGGGCACATTACCAGGTTTATCAGTTAGAGAGTCAATCAGGGCTACGCGAAGTGACTTTGCATGCCTTCATAAATCTCACTTAAGGTTTGCGTTGGCATGTACCACGTAGTGTGGGGCAAACACAATGCAAACCGGGTCATAAACATGCCCCTAAGTGTAGAGCTGTTGTTCTTCTGTAACTTTGTATTTCATAATTACAAAAAGTTTTGAACCCAATACAAAACTATGAAATTTGTCAACCTCTTTGCAAAATACTAGAAAGGCACATTGCTACACACATTTGTGAACATTTAGGAAATTTTGAAAACCGGTTGCTAAAACTTTCCAGAAAAACCCAAACCATATTATTTCTGTGATGAACTATTTTATGGATATATAACAACCTTGAGGTGATTAAGTGCTACCCGCATGGAATTTGTCCGCACTAATGCTAAACATCCCGGGGGCGTGGTCTGGCCACATAGGAAGATGGCCGCCTAATTGAAGAGCTCTGCTCCAGGCCGGCACCCATATGGAGACAGCATTATTTACAGCATCTCCAGGACTGTCACTGAAGAGTTCCTGAGCAAGCTGAAATCAGAGCCATACTTGGGATATGTTTCCGTAGCCCAATGACCTCTTCTTGACCCCTTTACAAGCTGTGGAATTTCTGAGAGAAAGTGCACAGGCCGGGCCTTGTGAAGCCTTTGAAGCCCGGGCCTCACGTTGTCATCACGCCTGCTTATCTGACTAGCTTGTGGCAGCATTGACAGTGTGAAGATTCATGAGGTAGGCACTCTCCCCACTCTGACCCTCACAGCTCTATCATTATTTCAGTCAACAACTGCTGGTGGGAGTTCATACATGAAAATCCTTGGCAATGAAGTTATTTTCAGAGTTAAGCTGGGAGTTTCCACACGCACTGCTCTTGATAAATGACACTTTTACCACACATTGAATCACCTCAGAGTTGTGTCTGCGCGCAGCACTTCTGGACTACAACATTTTATTTCTAAATAATTGCTGTTTCATGTGTCACCTCTTTGTCTCTGGAGGTAAATGAAAGCCTTTCATCTTCCTTTCAACAATATACAGACTGCTGGAATTTCTGTGTAAACTGCCTTTGACTGGGAAAAAAGAGCAAAACAAATGTCTTTGTAATTTCAAACCTTTTGGCACAACTTGCTTCATCAATGCATAATCGCCGCCTCTTTTTGTTTGTGTTACCTCACAACATCAGCTGCCTGAGCCAATATACTGGGTTTTTTTTCTGGTTTTTTTAAATAAACAAAACCCAACAAATATCTATATGTTTCATGTTATGTCAAAACAAGTTACATAACTAAAATTCACTTCATTCTTATTGGCAAGCTTGATTCATTCTTCTTCTTTACTGCTTCAAGTGTCTGCGGTAATGCCTAATAACAAGAACGGAAACAAGCCTACTAAGCAGTTACCTTTTGCTGATGCATTAAAACTATCAAGTACTATGTCTGCGAAGAGCTCTGCCTCATCACCACCTGCTCAACCTCGCACTACTTCCAAGGTAATATCAGGTGACACTATGGACCGTCTCTTTCAGGAAATTTCAACCATTAGTAGCCGCCTAACAGAAATGGACATTAACATTTCTTCCCTTGCATTGGAAACCAAATCAATAAGAGCAGATATTGTGCAATTTCATACTAAAACAGAAGGCTTGGATCAACGCTTGACTGCTGTTGAAAATAAATTCGACACATTACAAAGCAGAGATCAAGAATTATTATTTCTCGGTAGCAAGCTGGTGGATTTGGAAGATCGCAGCCGGAGAGATAACATCCGTTTTTTTGGTTTTCCAGAGAAAATTGAAGGTCAGAATACTGGAGCCTTCTTGTGTGAAATTATTCCAAAATTGGTTTGTATTCGATTTGAACCCATGCTTGAAATTCAACGTGCGCATCGTCTTGGCCCTCCACGTAAGGATCTAAATTCCCGCCCAAGACTCCTCATTGCTTGCTATTTGCGGCATGATCAGGTTCGACAACTATTGACTGCGGCACGTACACAGAATTCTTATAGTTATGAGGGTCATGAAATTAGTATGGCTGCTGATTTTTCCAGAGAAACTAATGAACGACAAAAAGCCTTTTTATCCATGAGGCCTTTGCTGCGAAAAATGGGCATCAAATACGGCTTATTTGATCTAGCCCGTTTTCGTGTTACTAAGAATGGAGACTCAAGAGACTTCTACAATCCAGATGAGCTACAGCGCTTCTTGGATGACATTATGCTGCAAGATATGGATATTCAACATACGTCTATGCCTCAGACTTCTCAAAGTTCTTAATCTACTCATCACCTTCCAAATGGTAGATGTCGTATCACAGGTGAAGCTCGTCAACGTGGCAGAGAGCTTGAGAGATTGAACCGCACCCAAGAAGATAAAAACTCAGCTTTACAGACAGTATCTAACTTTACTCAAGATCATCACAGAGACAAATCTCGATCTCCTTTAAAGTCCACCTCGAATGGAGAGTAGTCCTTTACAACATATCTCTTCTCTTGCTAATTACAAGATTTAGCTTAAATCTCTCAGGTTTATGCTATACAGGGAGACAAGCATCCTCAACATTCCAGATGAGTATTTTCCGCACTCTTTCTGTATTTCTTTACTCATTCTTGTTAATGGTTTCCAAAATCTATTTGTGTATGCCTTCGATTTGAAACTTATTTGAGCTGTTTCCAAATTTTTATAAAAATGTATTTTATATATATTACTTATTATTGTACCTCATAGGACTTTTATGTGCTATCTCCAATAGATATATTTGTATTTATTCTAATGATAAATCTGTTTATAATCTCCTTTTCTACATACCTATTACTAATTTTAAGATGGAATATGGTTCTTAGTAGCGTATTTTCTTTTTTTTAATAATTAATAACTATTCTAATTCATGACTCCCATGTTCATATTTCACGGAAATATCCTATCTTTATATTCAGCAGATGGACATTATCTACACTATTTCTCTCTCTATTCCCTTATTATTGCCAATGTTCAACATAAGATGTTTATCTTTTTCTTCTATATACTTTAAGGTTTGAATTTGTATATTTTAATAATTATTATATACATATATTAATTGTTCCGCTTGGGATGAATGTTTATTACATTGGCCATGTTATTATTTATTAATGCTGATATTTATTGGATAATACTCTCTTTACTGTTTCTTTTCTCATATTTATTCAATTGCTAGTCTGTCATTTGAATTGTATTTATTTTACTGGTAATCCTTTTTACAACTATGCCTGCTAAATAATATTTATAGTTATGAATACAATCTATTATTTATTTGATCCTTTATGATATGTCTAGAATGAAATATTCTTGTTTATATTATTGACACGTATGTCCCTTTAGAATATTTTCTAGATCTCTTTATTTTATTTCCCAGACACGCCCAGGTACATGCTTTATAATGCTTGGTACTTCCCTTCACAGATCACCATCAAGTATAATTGGGCTCTATAGATCCTAATATTTTCAATAATAATCGGTCCTGGTTTCTGCTTAGTACTCCTGGTGGGGGCCTTGCCTGGAGCGGTGTTCTTGTGAACCCAGACCCGCGGTTAAAGTTTTTGATCCTGTAGTACTCTGTACACCAGTTTATTGTAACATGAACGTATTTCCCATTCTTTCTACACAATACATTTTTTCTTCTTATTGACAATCAGATTTTAGAACAATTTTTATACTTGTTACTGGAAAACCTTTCCTCCATAACTCATTTTATTCTGTCTACAAAAGTTAAACAAACCTTTCAATACTCCTGAAAATATGGTTGTTTCCCATGCCTTGTGTGCAATATCATGGAATGTTCATGGTTTGACGCATTATATTAAGAGGAAAAAAGTTTTCTCATATCTCCAATCCAAAAAAGTAGATGTGGCTCTTCTTCAAAAGACACATCTTCATGAATCTGAATCAAAAAAATTGTGTAGAGACTGGGTAGAAAAGGTTTTCCACAGCAGTATTCATAGCGACAGTTCCTCAGACTCAAGTCCTACTCGAAAATGTGGTGTGGCAATTCTCATTCGAAAAACCCTTCCAGTTATGGTATCCAAAACATGGGTAGATCCAAACGGTCTTTATGTCTTTGCTAAACTGCGTATTGGTGATACTCATATCTGTGTGGGATCAGTCTATGCCCCGACAGGTTCCAAAAAATCCTTTCTCCTACATCTGAATCATCTGTTGTCAGAGATTGATGCTTCACAATACCTTAAAGGGGGTGATTGGAATTTGGTGAGAGATCCAATTCTTGACAGGACAGGCCCTTTTGATAAACATAATGCTGCAGACAGGGCCCTCATGAATGACATAATTGATGATAACGGCCTTGCTGATCACTGGCGACTTGCACACCCGGATGACACTGAATACACCTTCACGTCCCCCACTCATGGAACTCTGTCTCGGTTTGACTACTTTTTAATCTCCCAAGGTATAGTCCAATCAGTTCAGGAATCCCATATTTTGTAAGCAACAATATCTGATCACTCTCCAGTCTTATTACAGTTACAAACAGGGATGGCAAGACCAGGTCGCAAACCTTGGAGGATGAATATTCAACGTCACAAAACTCCTAAGGGTAAAACACAATTACAGGATCATCTTCATAATTATCTGTCCTTAAATCAAGGTTCTGTGACTTCTGGCAGGACTATGTGGGCTGCTGCTAAAGCTACCATCCAGGGGCAACTTATGCGGGATGCAGCTCAGGCCCATAGGAAAAATGCTACTCGACAGAAAGAATTAGAACAAGACATTGAGCAATTCACCCGTTTATATACCAAAAAACCCAATTTACAAAATTGTCAATCATTAGAATAAGCCCGTATGGCACTGAACAATCTCTTTACTTCCAAGGCAGAATATGCCCTACAAAAAATGAAAGGGAGGCATCATGAACAGGGAGAAAAGGCGGGTAGACTCTTAGCAGCACAATTGCGACAAAGAGAAGTTGCTATGGCTATCCCAGACTTAAAATCACTTACAGGTAATATGCTGACTCGCCCTCAGGATATAGTTAATGAATTTGCTTCTTACTATAAATCCCTTTATACTCCAGGCATCCAAATAGACCAAGATAAATTGACATCCTTTCTCGCAGAAATTGATTTACCTCTCCTTTCTGCAGAGGACAGAGCACTTTTAAATGCAGAAATCAGTAAAGAGGAAATATCACAAGCTATAGCCAAACTCCCATATCATAAAGCCCCGGGGGAGGATGGATTCCCTGCAGAATTTTATCGTTGGTCAGGCGACAATGTAGTGGATTGTTTACATGCTGCATTCCAAGAGGCTGAACACACATCTTCCCTAGGAAATCTCTCTAATAAAGCTAGAATTGCCGTCCTACCTAAACCGGGGAAAGATCCATTACTCTGTAGCAGTTATCGTCCTATATCACTTCTCAATTGTGACATAAAAATCCTAGCCATTATTCTTGCCTCTCGCCTTCATAAAGTTATTCCCTCCTTAATTCATCATACCCAAGTGGGATTTATACCTGGACGCCCCTCTCGAAATCCTTTGCGTTCTTTAACGCACACCCTTCACGCTGCTAAAGTTCTTCAAGACGATGCCATAGCATTATCTCTCGATGCCGAAAAGGCATTCGATCGAGTAGAATGGACATACCTATTCAAAATTTTACAACAATTTGGATTGAGAGACCAGTTAATAAATAAGGTACAATTGCTATATGAAAAACCCACTGCATCAGTTAACTGTGGAAGTTTTGTTTCTGATCCATTCCCAATCCGTAGAGGAACTCGCCAGGGTTGCCCCTTGTCGCCTCTTTTGTTCTTATTGGCTATTGAACTTTTGGCAGCTGCAATACGACAATCACCCTCGATTGTTGGTATTCCTCTTCCATTGGGAGAATCTAAACTTTCAGGCACATGCATCAAAGGAAAAACCGGTCGCAAACGGGCAGATTCTCAGAATCTGCCCCTTTGCGACCGGTATTTTTGCATTTGGGATGCATCATCCCAAAGGCAAAAATCGCAATTTAAGCAATCTCTAAATTGCGATTACTTAAATTGCGATTGCATTAAGGAATCCCAAATTGAGATTCCTTAAATGCAATGCATTAAAGTATAAAAATTAGCGATTTCGCTAATAGGGGAGCAAATTCCCATGAAGTTGAACTTCATGGTAATTTGCAAAAACTTTGAAAAATGCACTTTTGTGCATTTTTCAAAGTTTCATGTTGCGCACACACATGCCCTTAGAGCATGTGTGTGTGCAACATATGTGCACAGATCAACATCAGGGGTGCAATAGGGTGTCATTTTGACACCCTTGCACCCTTGAAATTGCATGAGCAATTTGCGAGTACCTACTGGTACTCGCAAATTGCTCATGCAATCTCCAATTCATTCCTATGGGCCTGGAGGCCCATAGGAATGATTGGGACGGCATTCCTTAATTGCGACTCGCATGCATAGGCTTTTGCAATTTCTTAATTGCGATTCCTTAAAAATCAAGGAATCGCAAAAGTCTTTGTTGATGCATGTGCCTGCTTATCTCTATGCAGATGACATTCTACTTACCATTACTGACTTATCAAGATCATTACCATCACTACTTCAAATCATAGAGAATTTTTCTTCTTTTTCTGGGTATAAAATTAACTGGGATAAGTGTGAAGCACTTCCTAGATCTGATGGCATCTCAAAACATGTGATACAAGGTTACCCCTTCCATTGGCAGTCTTCTCGTTTAAAATATGTAGGTATTCTTGTGAATAAGGGAACAGAAGCCATGGTTCCGGATAATAAAAATCCCTAACTTACCCAACTGCAACGCGATTTCGATAAGTGGAAAATCTTGGGTTTATCTTTGTGGGGTAGAGTACAAGCTGTGAAAATGGTCACTCTTCCATGTTTTCTTTACACACTAGGAATGCTTCCTCTCCATATTCCGTTATCCACACTACGTCTCATAGATTCGAAGATTAAATCCTTTATATGGGGCCCCATCAAACCCCGTTTAGCCATCAATAAACTTATCGCCCATCATTCCAATGGTGGTCTGAGTCTCCCCTCGATTGAACACTCCCAACTTACATACATGTTTCACGATAACTCTAACACGCCACAATGGGTACATACTGAAAGATTTCTCTTATCCTCTGAATCGGGCCTTTCTGCCTTATATGGGTCAGGTACCAGCCGTCTTGATCCCCGTAATCCTATGTTATCTGCAATGCGTAAAATTTGGCAAAGGTCACAACGTATTTTAGGCTTTAATCCATGTCTGCCTGTAAAGGCCCCAATATTGAATAACTCTGGAATATGTATTAAAGGGAAAACTCTCTTCTGGCCTACATGGAAATCGATGGGTATCCTGACTATAGATCAGATTCTTCATAACGGAGACCTCAAATCTGTTTCACAATTAGTTGAGGAGTTTAAACTTCCCCTTTCACAAAAGAATACCTATTTACAGCTATATAACTCTCTTCTTAAGGCTTTAGGCTCGAAACCCTGGACACTGCAAATTTCACCAATAACATTTTATCTTCATACTTGGGGGAGGCACAAAGGGGTTATCTCTGGTCTGTACAAAACACTCACAACGCAATTATTTTCTCATCCTTTATCTCATGACCTTCATTCCAGATGGCAATCACGCCTAGGACTTTCCTATGAAAATAAACAATGGACAACCTTACTGGAAAACGTAGTTAAAGGCGCCCGAGAGGCTCGCTTAAAATTTTGTATATTTAAAATAATTCATGACTGGCACTGGTCTCCGGTAAAATTACATAAAGCAGGCCTATTACCACATACTAATTGTTGGAGATGTAACGCCTCTGGTTGTGACATTGTGCATATCAGATGTAAATGTCCCATGGTGAAACTTTACTCGTTATATATAGGTCGATTTCTGCGTAACACCATCCCCTTACATTTACCACTCTCGCCAGCAACAATTTTACTGCATGATTTATAGGATTCCCCTACCCTTTCCAAACCGCAATGTCGTCTAGTTCACACTGCATTAGCTACTGCTAAAATTTGTATACTAAGACAATGGAAATCCTCATCTCCGCCATCACAAGAGTCTTGGCTTACATCAATGATCCAAATTGCCTCACATGAGAGAGTCATTTATAAAATTCAAGATCAAACTGAATTGTTTTTCCAGGTATGGGATCCTTTCCTGCAGGTAAAAGATATATCTGTTGCTAACCTTACTTCTTAGATTATTTTGTTCATTATATTGTATTGATCTTTGGGTACTGTTAGTTCACTGACTTATGACTATGCTGCATTGTCTTCAATTAGTCGAATGTTTTACTATTATATGTATCCATACTACTGGTGTGATTCTGTTTTCTTTATAATGCATTCCCTTATAATATTCCAAATGAATTCTTTTAATGAAATAAGTAACTTATGTTTTACTAGTTTGATATTCTATCATTTTCAGCTTTTATTGATTTGTTGTCAAATTAATGGTTTAATGCTTTAATATTTTACATCCACTATTTAATATTTAATGATGTTTGTATTTCCTTTATTTGATATAATATGTTTTGACCCTAATTTCCTTCTTTTTTCTGCTATTCTATGGATTTTGATACATTTGCTTTTATATTTACAATTATATTCATTATTTTTTCTCTACAATAAAGTATTTTAAGATATGCAATGTTTTCATATATTTATTGTACCGTATTTATGAAATGCTAATAAAAAATTATAACACAAAAAAAAACATCCCTTTATACCTACTCTACAATGCTGGTTTATTGTGGGTTGTAAAAATAAGTTCTGAAGTTGTTCCTAAACATTGGCATTTTGGATTTGAAAACTAACTAGAACATCACTGCATTATTGTTGGTTAATACACCACCAAACGTAAAATATTCAATACATATACATAGGAACTGCAATCAAGTATTTATTGTATTACCATTGCAAGCAGGGTTAATCCACTAATACCGAGATTAAAGGTGATCATTACCATGTTGGCCATTTGCAATCTCCCTCTAATCTATTTTTATTGATCGGCTAACTATAAGCTCTAGCTTAAAGTACATTTTTGGAATGCTTCTTAATTATGCAGATGGCAATGGAATTGAAGGAGACTGGGAAAATCAATGTAAATGGAGATTATGAAGAAAATCATTATCCCTTCACTAGTCTGTGGATAGAAACAATATTGATCTCATGGTAAAAGGGAAAAAAATAATTTCTTTAAAAGAGATATAGGAAGTAAATGCATATGAAACATACAAAAAATAGCCACATCTAGAGGCATTGAGAGAATTTCACACTAAGCCATGTTGTCGAAGATCCTGACAATTCTAGGGATTCCAGATCTCTAAATGACGGGGGCAGTAGTACACCAGAGGAGGAGCAGAGGGTGCTAGTTCCACTCCCCTTGTCAATGGTGGGCCGTCTACCATACGTTTAACCAGGCCTACAAATCATCTTCAAATAATATGATAGTTTCATAAGACATGGATGATTTTTCCATAATAAGAATATAAATATAGCTCAGAATAGCAATTAGTACTATGTAAACAAATAGAAAAACAGGTACAATGACTAAACCATGGCACCTGGTTCATTTAAACATCATAGAGAGAAAGCCATTTTCTTAACAAAAACTGCCACCCAAACTCAAGTGCCTTCCAAAACAATTTTCGTTTAATATCTGTTTATTGAGTTCAAACTAATAGAAAGTACATGTCACCGTGAGGGAAAAACAAGGATGGGAAGGCATCATAGGATGGGCTAGACAGTAAGTTATCAGTTCAGGGTCAACGCATCAGAGCAGCCCCGTCCCCACAAACCCTGATACACAAATGCATTTATGGCATGGGGCCTTCCCAAATCACAAGTGACAGTGCCAAAAGGAAACACCCACCAGGACCAAGGGAGGGACTATGGGGGGGACAAGAGGGAAGCCGCCAAACCAGACTTCGATCGTCCAGTAGGAAGATGACATGACATCTCAGCCAGAGAGTCAAAAGGGGGTCTAAGTAAACACGGCCCCAACACATATCAAACACCCACCCCGCAGGAGGAAGACACTTCGCACTGCGACAATATTAATATATTTTGCCATAGACAATATAAAAGGAACCATACAACAATGGAAAGAAGGAAACAAAAGTCAGAAAAAAGGTGAGAACAGAAAGAGAGAGAAGAGATCAGCTAAGAGTGCGTCCCCCGGGGGGGGAGGAGGGGAAAGGGGATCAAAGGAGGATGCGCCATGTGGGAGAGGGGAAGGGAGGGGCAGGGCCTAGAGTGGGGGCCAATGGTTTCAGGGGCAGAGGGACCCGCGTGGCAGTTCAAGCGGGTTGCTCCGGGGAGTCCGACCTCCGACACCGAGAGAAAGACTCCAGGAAGTCTTCAAAAAACTGCAGGGCACGCAGTCTGGGGGCATCAAGCGGGAGTGCTCGGTTGTAGTGAAATAGCGTATAAGTGGCTGCCAAATGCGGTCAAATCAAGTGTCTGTGTGATTGAGGCGAGCCGGAAGTAGCTCCAAGGACATGTCATCCCAGAGCTGAAGAAACCAAGCGCAATAGGAGGAGGGTGGGGCTGCTTCCAGCAGGAGGCAAAGCACTGTCTTGCAGCTCCCAATAGGTGAAGAATTAGGGGCCAGTCCGCCGAAGTCTTGGCCTTCAGCGTGCTGGGACGAATGCCCAAAATCACTAGTGACGGGGTAGAGGGAATAGGGAAACCCACCACCTCTTTAATGTGACTGAGGACCTCCGTCCAAAACAACGCAAGACCCGGGCACGACCACCAGATGTGTAGGAAGTTCCCTCTATCAGTCTGGCATCCCAGCAAAGCAGAGGGGTGTTCGGGAACATCTGATGGAGACGGGTAGGGGTATAATACCATCACGTGATCAGTTTGTAAGCGGATTCGCGCTGAGGTGTGCTACGGTACACCTTGGGGATGTCCCTCCACAAACAAGCCCACTCCCCTGGGTAGACGCCAGCGGCCAGATCAGAGGCCCAGTGTGTCTGGTAGCCATGAGGTGGGAGCTGTTGAGAGTGCTGAAGAAAAGATTAGGTTTTGGAGATCAGGCCCCTAAACCCCTCGAACCTACGGACCAAAGCTTCAAAGGGGACGAGCCTCTGAGTCACCTCCCGGGTATATGTCGGGGAGCTAAGCCAGTGTCGCAACTGGCAGTATTGCAGACACGCATTTTCCGAGAGATGAAAGAATTGTTTGCTCTGGTCGAAGGTATGAAGGGCAGTGCCCTGAAAGAAATCTTGGAGAACTCACTGCCCCTCTGCGGCCCTAGCGGCAAAAACCTGAGGATGCAAGGCAGGAGGGAACGTAGGGTTGCACGTTAGAGGGGTGTTGGGGGAAAGAAATGTCGTAAGGCCCCGGGGCACCGACGATCTTCCCAGATCTCCAGGACTGTTCTCGTTGGAGTCGCTATTTAGGCACTGCGAGGGCTGGCCTCTTGCTGGAGCCTGGCTAAGTCCCACAAGGGTCTACAGGCTACCGCCCGATCCATATGGAACCAGTGTTTCTCACTTTCAGGGACAATCCATTCAGATAGAAGGGCGGGATTTCCCCCAGATAAATTTGGTAAAATCGCGTTGCAGGGCCAGAATATCGGCATGTGGTATGGAAGTAGGGAAAGATTGGAACAGATAAAGGATTTTAGGAAGGAGGGACATTTAATGGCGTTAAGTCACCCCAGCCACGCCAAGGGGAGGCACTCCCATCTATGCATTTCCTCCCGAATCGACTTCCGATATCTGGACCAATTAGACAAGGTCCAAGATGCAAGTGTAGGAGTCAGATCCAGGCCCAAGTAGCGAATCGACTCGTCAGTCCATTGCACTGGGATCAATTCCCACAACCCATGGACCTACAAGGCTGAGAGTGAAAGATAAAGAGCCTGGGATTTCGCAAGGTTGATCCGATAGCCAGAGGTGGCCTCGAAGGACCACAGAAGCGCAGCCACCGCAGGGAGGGAGGTTGATGGGGAGGACAGAGATAGGAGAAGATCATCGGCAATGAGAGAGGCTTTATGCTCAGTGCCCCCCATGGGAATACCCCGTATTTCCTGGTTGCATCGTATAGCAATAGCCAGGGGCTCGACCGCAAGAGCGAATAATAAGGGGGAGTGCGGGCACCCCTGGCGAGTGCCACGATGGATGGGGATAGGGGCAGTGGTGGAGCCATTAAATCAGATGCGAGGGGTGGGCTTCGCATAGGGGGCTATCAGTTTAGAAATAACCCAGGTCCCAGACCGACCTTCTGGAGAACCTCCCGGAGAATGCCCCAGTCCATGCAATCGAACGCTTTCTCGGCATCCAGGCAGCCCAAGCAGGCAGGGATAGCTCTGATACGCGACTTCTCCACTAGGTGGGCTATCCGGCGGATATTATCCACACCCTGACGGTGGCGGATAAACCCTACTTGATCGGGGTCGATAAGGGGTGGAAGATGGGGTTCTATCCGATTTGCCAGAATTTTCATGAATATCATGGCGTCAGTGTTTAACATGGCAATAAGGCAGAAGGAGGCTGGCAGGGCCGGGTCTTTCCCAGGCATGGGGACAGGCACTATCTCTGCCTCGTTCATCGTAGGAGAGAGGCCCGAATGATCAATGAAGCTGTTAAAAAGATGAAGCAAGTGATCCCGCAGTTACGGGTGAAAGACCCGATAAAAAGGGACCGGTAGGCCATCAGGGCCCGGAGTTTTGCCTACCGGGAGCTGTTTTAATGCTTTAGCGATTTCCTCATGGGAGATAGGCTCATTAAGTAACTTGGTGAAATAGGGATCGACAGGGTCCCAGGGACAGGAATCGAGGAATGCCTTGACCGCATCTGGGGGACAAGGAGTATGCGTGTAAAGATCTCTATAAAAGGCCTCCAACACAAGGCCCTTGTCCGACTCTGAAATGGCCCAGGAGCCGTATGATCACTTGAGCCTTGCAATGTGGGAACGGGCAGTCTGGGCCCGTAGGCGCCGCGCAAGGCATGCCCCAACCTTATCACCGCCCACTTCGAATTTTTGTTTAAGGTTGAGGAGAAGCCGTTCCGCCTTCTTAGAACGCTGTAAGCGCAGTTGACTGCGCAGGTCAGCAGGACGCCGCTTGTTTGGAGAGGGAGGGACATGCGTGGTCCTTGCACTCCTAGTATTTAATATCCCGAGAAAGGGTGGATTTGACCAAACGTGCCTCTCTGGTCCGGGCGATGGAGATTGAGGTGATAACCCCCCGAATAGTAGCTTTGAAGGCATCCCAGCGGACATTCTCGGGGTATCAGAAGGAGAGTTGACTACAAAAAAGACCTCAATCTACTTGAGGATGTCTGCCACATCCACCAGGTCCTGGAGAGCCTGAGGGGGCAGCCGCCACGGAGGGAGGAGATCCCTTCGGGCGTCAGGGGATTGAAGCGCGAGGAAGCCGTGCGCATGATCAGAAATGGATATGTCTGAAATTTCTGCATTGCACAGCTCGTGAGCCAAAGGAAAAAATTGTCAATACGCGAATAAGAGCGGTGCACATGAAAAAAGAAAGAGTAATCCCGAGAGTCCGAGTGCAGGTGTCTCCAGGCATCAACCAGACCGAGGTCGGTGATGGCATCCCATAATGACGCTGACATCGCCCCAGCAGCATGGTGCGCCTGCGCTATACGATCCCGCTCAGGGTCCCAAACCAGGTTAAAGTCGCCTCCATGGACAACCGGGGTAGAGAGGGAGCGAAGGAGAGCCCCAAGTTGTAGGCATAGAAATGAATTCTGTTTCTGATTAGGGGCGTATACGTTGACAAAAGTGCAGGAGCCCCGACCCCAGACCATGTGAACCTTAAGAAACCTCCCCCCCTCATCGGCCACATACCTGGGGGTCACCTCACGCCAACCGGACTTGAAAAAATGGCCACCCTGCTAGTTTTGGATGGGGAGCATGCCTAATATTTGATGGGGTACTTATGGTGGGACATTAGGTGGGTGTCAGTGAGGAGTAAGTGGGTCTCCTGCAGGAAAACCACATCAGGGTCATGCTAGAGCAGATAGCGCCGTACCTGTCGACGCTTGTTAGGGGGGTTGAGTCCTTTCACATTGAGTGAGAGGAATGTAACAGTGTGCATCATGGTAGAGATAGGGGAATACATCGCACTCCATCCACCCCATCAGAACACAGGTCTTCCCAAGCCCCCAAACCGGCCAGGTGCATCCTACTGAAGCACAAAAAGACAACCTCCAAAGACTGGAAAAAAGCAGCCCCCCAAGGTCGCGCAGCAAGAAAAAAGAGACAATCAGTCAGGAGCAGTAGCAAAGAAGAGGAAAAAAAGACAGGAGCAGGGGGCCAACTGAACCCACATAGCTGCAAAGGACCCCTCCACATCCCCCTAGAGAAACGCAATAGCACAGCCTCCATCAAAGGCACATCCAAAAAAGGGCTGTACAGGAAAGAAAGAGAAAGAAAAGAAAGAAAAAATAGAAAGAACGAAGAATAAAACGGCCAACTGGGCCAAGTCAATACAAATTCTATTTGGGACACCCCGGGATCCCGAAGGCGGGCCATTCTGGAGAAGTCACTCTCCTGCAGGACTCTGAAGAGGGGGGGCAGCAGTCGCACAGGAGGTTACGAGTCTCTGCCGTCTGTATCCCATGAAATAATAGACAAAGCAAGGATTAATCCAGCCACCAGGCCTGGGTTGGGAGGAGTGCCAAGCCTGGGCCAGCGGTAGAGCCATGAAGGAGAACATTGAGTTGCAGAGGGCAGCTAGTTCGTGAGAGATGGGGAGCAACTCAAAGAACAAATGTGGCTGATGACATCCTGCTTAGCTTGTGATGATTTGGGCCTCCACGAGAGGCGTCTGGATCCAGGAGGAGGAACTCTGGACCATTCCGGCCATGAGTGCGCCCGCAGGGCGCTGTCGAGAGGGTGGGGGGTCATCGTCGCCAGAGTCCACGGGGAAATGGAGGAGTTGCTGTGCCTCCCACAGGGACCGAAGAACCCGCCGTCTACCCTCCCAAGTGAACATCAGGGCAAAAGGATGACCCCATTGATATTTAACCTCAAGGTCTCTCAGCTTATCTGTTACGGGCTTGAATTCCTTCCTCCGGCAGAGTGTAGAGGGTGCAAGGTCTTGGAGAATTTGTATCAGGAGTACAGGAGTAGATTGTAGGAGATCGATTTAACCCCCTGCACTTTTCTAAGGATAGCCTTTTTATCCACAAAGAAGTGAACTCTCATAATAATATCCGGGATAAAGTCGGGGCGGTTATGGGGGCCAGGTACTCAATGTGCTCAGTCAAGCATAGGCGGCGAGGTGCCTTCACTCTCCCGAATGGCGTGCAGGAGGTCCGCCGTGTACGTCAAGATGTCTTTCCCCTCAGTTCCCAACCTAACACCTCTGATGCGTAGATTGTTCAGTGGTTTTCCAAATCCTCCTATTTTGCTCCTCAAGTTTGATTACTTTCCTCCAGAGGCTTGCAAGATCTTCCGTCCTGGTGTCCATCGTGCGTTCATGACCATCAACCCTGTCACCTATTTGAGGATGTCCTGAAGTCCGGCCTTTGAAGTCTTGCCGAAGGGAGCCAATTTCATCCTTAATTTCTTGCAGAAAGGACGACATGTATGTCTGGGTGATTGGAACATCTGAGATGGACGACCCAGAGGGCACTGAGGAAGCAGTAGAGTCCTCCTGTGTATGTGAAGTCATCTTGGAACAGAGGTAGGTTACTGGGTTCTCGCGGGCAGCCGTGGAGTCAGTGTCTTTATTGCCCCTGTGCTTAGGAGGCATGCCTGCGGAGGTCTGGGTGACAGCGGTGAAAGACCAAAGCTACCCCAGCCGGTGGCGGGTCCCGGGGCGAGCGGGGCAAAGTGTCAAAGAGCAGGAGACCCACACAGCACGCAATCAGCTAGAGTTGCACCACACAGAGTGCAGGTGGACACAAAGGGACTCTAAATGTCGAGGGCCAGAGATAGCAGGGGGGTCACAGATGTTCGCGCCCCTCCAGGCTGGAGATGACTTTCCAACCTGCAACAGGATGGCAGGATGCAGGCGGTCTCCGTTGTCCTTATACACCAGGGGGGCCCCCAGCCAGAAGCCAAGCTAGTCAGGACAAGAAGGGGGGGTCACATGAGGTGGATATGCAGAGATAGACTCTGGGCCTTGACCCTGTCACCCGGCAGGCAGGTCGCTCCCCTCACCGCCACGCAGCCCCAGCACCTGGGTGTGCCCTGATCCTCGCCGCTACTGTTGTCCGATTTGCCTTAACCCTTGTACCTTTTATTTTCTGTATCCCTGTGCCACTCTCTGTCTGTTCCCCCGCTCGCTCTTGGTCTCCCCATTGTTGTTGTTCCACTGTTTTGCCCCGGTTCCTGCCGCTTTCCTTTCCCGCCGCTGTGTCCCTGCGGCCCCGCCCCCTCTCTTTCCATTGGCCACCCTGCTCCCACCTCCCAGCTGCTCCTCCCTCCCTCTACCCTCATATGGATGCCGCGCAGCAGTAGAGAGAGCGACCCTTGACCCTGTCACCCGGCAGGCAGGTCGCTCCCCTCACCGCCACGCAGCCCCTGCGCCTGGGTGTGCCCTGATCCTCGCCGCTACTGTCGTCCGATTTGCCTCACCCCTTGTGCCTTTTATTTTCTGTACCCCTGTTTCACTCACCGCTACTGTTGTCCGATTGCCTTAAACCTTGTGCCTTTTTCTTTCTGTCCTCGCCGCTACTGTTGTCCGATTTGCCTTAACCTTTGTACCTTTTATTTTCTGTATCCTTGTGCCACTCTCTATCTGTTCTCCCGCTCGCTCTTGGTCTCCCCATTGTTGTTGTTCCGCTGTTTTGCCCCGGTTCCCACCGCTTTCCCTTCCCGCCGCTGCGTCCCTGCAGCCCCGACCCCTCTCTTTCAATTGGCCACCCCGCTCCCACCTCCCAGCTGCTCCTACCTCCCTCTACCCTCATATGGAGGCTGCACAGCGATAGAGAGAGCGACCCTTGACCCTGTCACCCGGCAGGCAGGTCGCTCCCCTCACCGCCACGTAGCCCCTGCGCCTGGGTGTGCCCTGATCCTCGCCGCTACTGTTGTCCGATTTGCCTCACCCCTTGTGCCTTTTATTTTCTGTACCCCTGTGCCACTCACCGCTACTGTTGTCCGATTGCCTTAACCCTTGTGCCTTTTTCTTTCTGTCCTCACCGCTACTGTTGTCTGATTTGCCTTAACCCTTGTACCTTTTATTTTCTGTATCCCTGTGCCACTCTCTGTCTGTTCCCCCACTCGCTCTTGGTCTCCCCATTGTTGTTGTTCTGCTGTTTTGCCCTGGTTCCTGCCGCTTTTCCTTCCCAACGCTGCGTCCCTGCGGCCCGCCCCCTCTCTTTCCATTGGCCACCCCGCTCCCACCTCCCAGCTGCTCCTCCCTCCCTCTACCCTCATATGGAGGCCGCGCAGCGGTAGAGAGAGCGACCCTTGACCCTGTCACCCGGCAGGCAGGTCGCTCCCCTCACCGCCACGCAGCCGCTGCGCCTGGGTGTGCCCTGATCCTCACCGCTACTGTTGTCCAATTTGCCTCACCCCTTGTGCCTTTTATTTTCTGTACCCCTGTGCCACTCACCGCTACTGTTGTCCGATTGCCTAAACCCTTGTGCCTTTTTCTTTCTGTCCTTGCCGCCACTGTTGTCCGATTTGCCTTAACCCTTGTACCTTTTATTTTCTGTATCCCTGTGCCACTCTCTGTCTGTTCCCCGGCTCGCTCTTGGTCTCCCCATTGTTGTTGTTCTGCTGTTTTGCCCCGGTTCCCGCCACTTTCCCTTCTCGCCGCTGCATCTCTGCGGCCCCGCCCCCTCTCTTTCCATTGGCCACCCCGCTCTCACCTCCCAGCTGCTCCTCCCTCCCTCATATGGAGGCCGCGCTGCGGCCACATGCAGCGGGCGCGCCACAGGCGCGCCGAAGGCACGCCAAAGGCAAGCCCGTCTGCGCCCGTCCGCGCCTGGACCGCGCCCAGCGCCAGGACCCCTGGTCCCCGACGATGCCAGCCCACACGACGGACTTACAACGCCGCCACCCTCAACGCACTCAACGCCGGACGGAACCCCGCCTGCTACCAAGTCACCCCAAAATGCACCCACTGACACTTCACCTGCCAAACCTGCAAGTTCACCTACCTCCGGACCTGCACCGCACCCGCCAAGCCGAACACCAGCAACAACCACCTCAAGTGCATCCTGCTCAACACCCGCTCCGTCCACAGACACGCCGTCGAACTCTGGAACCTCCTCGACACAACATCGCCAGACGTCGCCTTCCTCACAGAAACCTGGATGAACGCCTCCTCAGCGCCCGACATCGCCACAGCCATCCCGGACGGATACAAGATCACCCGGAGGGACCGCGTCAACCAGACTGGAGGAGGCATTGCCATCGTACACAAGAACACCATCCGCATCACGACCAACTCCGACGACACCTTCACCGCCGCAGAAAACCTCCACTTCCAGATACACGACGACCCTCAGAGGCACCCTCATCTACAGACCCCCGGGACCACGCACACAATTCAGCGAAGACTTTGCAGACTTCATCAGCCCGCACGCCCTCCCCTCCGCTGACTACATCCTCCTAGGGGACCTCAACTTCCACCTGGAGAACAAAAAGGACTGCAACACCACCACCCTGCTGGACAACCTCGCCAACCTCGGACTCAAGCAACTGGTGAACACCCCCACCCACTACGCCGGCCACACGCTTTACCCCGTCTTCTCATCCAGCAAGCACATCTCCTTCAGCCACTCCACCGGACTTCATTGGACTGACCACATCTGCGTCCACTTCAGCATCAGAAGAACCACGACCCACCACCACCCGCAACACGTTCCTCGCCGGAGCTGGAGCAAGATCACCGCCGAGCAGCTCACCACCTCCTTCAGCCAGAACCCTCCCGCCAGCACAACGGACCCCAACGAAGCAGCCAGCAACCTCACACAGTGGCTGACCACCTGCGCCGACGACCTCGCACCACTAAAGAACCCTCCCAGCAGACCCAGCAGCAAGAAAGCCCCCTGGTTCACCGACGAACTCAAGGACTCCAAGAACTGCCACACCCTCAAGAAAGCCTGGCGCCACGATCAGACCACAGACAGCATGACCGCCCTCAAGCACGCCACCCGCAGGCACCACCAGCTGATCCGCACCACCAAGAAGACAGCATTCAAAGAAAGACTGGACAACAACGCCCACAACAGCAAGGAACTCTTCAGCATCGTCAAAGAGCTCTCCAACCCCAGCGCCGGAAACAACGACATCACTCCTTCACAAGACCTCTGCGACTCACTCGCCTCATTCTTCCACCGCAAGATCGCCGACATACACAACAGCTTCGGCGCACCAACCACGTACCCAACCGCCGAACCAATGCCCCCCACCACCACCCTCTGCGCCTGGACCCTGGTCAGCAACGAATACACCACCCGCACGATGACCACCATCCACTCCGGATCACCAACCGACCCCTGCCCCCACCACATCTTCAACAAGGCCGACTCCATCATCGCACCCCAACTCCGGGACATCATCAACACCTCCTTCCACACCGCCACCTTCCCGGAGAGCTGGAAGCACGCCGAGCTCAGTGCCCTCCCGAAGAAACCAACAGCGGACCCCACCGACCTCAAGAACTTCCGCCCCATCTCGCTCCTGCCAAAGTCATCAAGAAGACCGTCAACAGACAGCTCGCTGCCTTCCTCGAGACAAATGGATCCCTCGACCCCTCGCAGTCTGGTTTTCGAGCCAACCACAGCACCGAGACCGCACTGATCGCAGCCACCGATGACATCAGATCCCTGCTCGACAATGGGGAAACAGCGGCCCTCATCCGCCTGGACCTCTCTGCAGCGTTAGACACTGTCTGCCACCGCACCCTAGTACAGCGCCTCAGCAACATCGGGATCCAAGAGAAGGCACTGAAGTGGATCATCTCGTTCCTCGTCGGAAGAACTCAGAGAGTCCGCTTCCCCCCGTTCAGATCCGAGGCCACCGAAGTCATCTGCGGCGTACCACAAGGATCATCACTCAGCCCAACCCTCTTCAATGTCTACATGAGCCCCCTCGCAGCCATCGCACGCCAACACAACCTCAACATCATCTCCTACGCCGACAACACCCAGCTGATCCTCTCCCTCACCAACGACCCCGCCACCGCCAGAACCAGCCTCCAGGAAGGGATGAAAGACGTCGCTGAATGGATGAAGAACAGCCGCCTGAAACTGAACTCAGACAAGACGGAAGTCCTCATCCTGGGATCATCGCCCTCTGCCTGGGAGGACTCCTGGTGGCCACCTGCCCTGGGCGCCACTCCCAAGCCAACGGACCACGCACGGAACCTGGGCTTCATCCTGGACTCCTCCCTCTCGATGACCAGACAAGTCAACGCCGTCTCATCATCATGCTTCAACACCCTGCGCATGCTCCGTAAGATCTTTCGATGGATCCCCAGCGAAACCAGGAAGACGGTCACCCAGGCACTCGTGACCAGCCGACTGGACTACGGGAACACCCTCTACGCCGGAACCACAGCCAAACTTCAGAAAAGACTCCAACGCATCCAGAACGCCTCCGCATGACTCGTCCTGGACATCCCCCGACACAGCCACATCTCCGGCCACCTGAGAGACCTGGACTGGCTCCCGTCAGCAAGAGGATCACATTCAGGCTCCTCACCCATGCACACAAGGCTCTCCACGACCTGGGCCCCAAGTACCTCAACAACTGCCTGACCTTCTACACGCCCACCCGCCAGCTACGATCGACCAGCCTCGCCCTCGCCGCCATACCACGCATCCGCAGAGCCAATGCCGGAGGAAGATCCTTCTCCTACCTGGCAGCCAAGACTTGGAACTCCCTCCCCATCCACCTTCGGCTGACCCAGGGCCATCTCTCCTTCAGGAAGCAACTCAAGACCTGGCTCTTCGAGCAGTAGCGGACCCCTCTCCCCCAGCGCCTTCAGACCCTTCCGGGTGAGTAGCGCGCTATACAAATGCTATGATTGATTGATTGATTGATTGGCCTCTTCCAAAGGGCCCGTAAGCAGTGAGGCAGCGCCCAGTGCAGCACGATCCCTCTGAAAGACCGGGCATATCCAGGGCCCTCACAGGCATATTCTCTGGCAGTGCGGGGGCCAGGGACCAGGAGAATCAAGCCAGATGATGCTGGGCAGACCCCCACAGCGTGTGCCCCCGCTAGGGATGTATCTCACAGCTACGTTCCCAGGGGACAGGAAGTAGCACTGGATTCCCGGCCTGGGTAGCGTAGGCCGCAATCAGGGTCCGAGCAGACAGGCCCAGTGCTGGACAGCCGAGTTCAGCTGAGTCCAACCGGCCACCAGCAGGCAGATGGTTCCCCTCCCCGGTACCTTATCTTCAGGGGTAGCACGTCGCCAGATGGCGGACACTCAGGCCATGGAGGAGGGTCACCGCTGATGAAGCCAGGGATCCAAGATGGCAGGGGGGGCGGTGTCCACCCCAGCAGGCGCCGTAGATCGAGGGGGCCCAAACAGCGGTCTGGGGCCCAGCGGTCTGGGGCCCAGAGCGGTCCGGCGGCAGCAGCGGTGTCCTGAACTGCTTCATGGGGGTTGGCCTCTCACAGCCCCCGCAGACTAAGCTGCTAGGCGCCCAATCGGCCACGGCCTTCGCACAAGAGGGTGGTGAGAGAGGGCTGAGCCGTGTCCCGCTGGGAAGCTTGGTCCCACAGGATCCTCCGGGCAGCCCCCACTGAAGAAATTGTCGCCGGGGGGGTGCCCACACCTGGCCAGGTGTCCCAACCGGCAAGGCAGGCCGAGTGTCCAGGATAAGCGCAGTTTCGGGATTCAACAGAGCGGAGAATCGTTGGAATGCATCTCACTCCATGCGCACACAAGCCATGCTCCATACCCAAAACAATTTTCAATGCAAAACACAAGAAGATACATTTGTTGCATTTTAGGATATTCATGACAAGACCCAGTAGATTTCCTTTGATTACCAGAGACCTTAAGTAAGCCTATTTATAATCTGAAGTAGGAAAAATGGATAGATGGTTTCCCTGAATCTCTCAACAACTTTCATGGAAAGGGTCCTGTTGGACCTGTCAGCTTTCAGTCGGTCTCCCCCTACATTTTTGCCCTTTTTGTCTCCCACTTTGACCATACATTTTTGTTGGACTTAGGACTCTGAGCTCCTTACCACTGCTAAACAGTGCTGAGGTGCAGGTGCTCTCCCCTAAAAACATAGTGGCATTGGCATACCTGCCGCTGGCCCCTGCTACCGCAGTGAGGCCTACCCCTCCATAGGCTAACATTGGGAATCCCCCTTATGGGATAACTTCTAAATGGGACATAGGAAGTATTTCGTGTTTGGTATGGTTGGAATCGTAGCGGGGAACCATCTCTAGTGGTGTATTGGGGTTGGGCATTACTACTTTAGCAATACCACTTTTACAAAGTGGACATTTTCCTGCCTGCACTTAGTTTGTGCACTGCAGACTCCCCCCTCCCATCTGCATGCTGATAGCCTTCCTGGGCTGCGAGGAGGGAGTGGTGATTCACACCTTTACACTTGAATAGGCTGGGCCTGGCAGCCCCACAATAGACTTACCGACCCTGACTTTGTCACTGTAGACAGCCAGGAGCCAGGTCAGGGAAGACAGGGAACACCCCAGAAACCCCTAGACCCTTCCAGAAGCTTCTACCCCCTTCTAGTGACTGGGCACCAGGGTATAAAAGGGAGGGACCTGGCCACACATCTTGTTACACTGCTGGGTCAAGAAGAAACTCTGCTGGAGTACAGACTGCGGCACTAAGAGGATTGCTACTCTGCCGGATTTTACTATTTCCAGGAACAGCTGTCCTGTTCTGTTGAGCTGCCCTACTGCCTGCTGATCTTGCCCTGCCAAGTGGAGGCTGAAGAAACACCTCCACAGTGTCTCCACAATTTGCTACTGATTGGTACCTTGGCTACTGGGGGACCCCAAGGACAATAAAGATTGTCCCTGCAACGCTGTTTGCATACATCTTCACCTAAATTGGGATCGGCTGCCACGCTGTGTGTGTCTTCACTCAAAACCGCTGGCGCCGTGACCCTCCGGAGGCCTGCCCCAGAGCACTGAAGCTGTGGTTCATTCCCCAGGGATCTGGCGCGAGGTAAAAACTATTCAAATCGCCCTGGAGTAACCGCCGCGTGCCCGTGTTCAAGTGCACTCAAATCATCCCCGAAGTCACCACTGCTGGCCCCGAGTCGACAACCAAGATCTATGTCACCGCAATGAAAAGCCGTGCTGTGTTCCCCTGTTTGCACGTGGGACGTCAGCGCAGAGGTGAGGCTGCGCTCGAAGTCCGGAAGGGCTGCCCCGCTCCTCCCCTGCAAAGCCGCATCAAGGGTTGAGTGCCCCGGAGGACGGAGGAGCTCCATGCCGGTGCCTGCCTTGCCCCCAAATTCAGGTAATGCTTAGCGTTGTGCGCTAAGTCGCTGTGGGCATTGTCGCCTCGGGCGGGTTGTGGGCTAGCCGGGCTGTGTGGGCCTTCATTGGAGTACCGGGGCCGGGGGCGTCCGCATTCGGCTACAAGCCTCCTTAAACCACAAACGCCTGGCAATCACGCAGTTTTAAGCATCTACTTCACTTAAGGAATACTGCAAACCGCGGATTGTGTATAATGGACGTGTGCCGGTAACTGTTGACTTATGGCTATTTTTACCTACTGCATGTGACTGGAGGAATTAAGAGTCCACAGACTATGGTGACAATCTCCTCAAAGACATTTTTACTGAGCACCTTCACTCGTGTATATTGGAGTCATGCTGTTTTTGATCTTGCCAATCTTTAGATAAAGATATTTTTATTTTTTACATTGGTGTGGTGTCCTTTTTGTGGGGGGTCTCACTTGATTTTTGTGGGTGTGTTGCACAACTACTTTACACATTGCTTCCTGAGTTTAGCCTACCTGCTCTGCACCAAGCTACCAGAGGGTGGTCTAGGGTATTTTGAGACCTACCCTATTGGCGGCGGTGGTCCCTACTTGGGCAAGGGTGCAACCCCTGCCAACTAGAGACTCCGTTTCTAACAGATCCACATTTGGTTTAAACATTTATGCCAGAGGCACAAGTGCTTTTGTGGGTTATTATAGTTTGCAAACAAGTATACTGTAGTGGAATTTTTCTGCGGAAGGTAACTGCTGTGAAGAATCTGTACTATTACCAGAAGTTCTCCTCCTCTATTCTTTTTTTTTTTTCCTCATTAAATAAATAAAGCGAGTGGTCATAAATCAGTACCATGGCACCCTCCTGGACCCAGTAGAGGGGATATATAACCCGCCAGATCTCTTTCCACCTCCAGGGTTATTTTTTAGAGACGCCAACCGCATGACACTTGGGAATATCAAGGATGGTATCACGCCCATAGTTTATACATAAACCATTATCCCAGGAACTCCCTTGCTTTATAATCATTGGACTTTTGTATGTGCTAGAAAGTTGCAGAATTCAAATTATTAGCCCAATTATCCCAAAACCCCAAAAACCTAGTTCTTTACTTTGCTTCGCAAGCCATATCCAACTTGTGGATTCTTTTCACAGAGGACACCCAATCTAACAACTTTGGTGAGTTAGGTGGTATCCAATTTAAACAGATTTCTCTTCTTGCCAGCATTATTAAAACAAACAGTAATGATGCTTGGAGATTTGACACTTTGATGGTACTACTGTCATCAGGTAAAATTCCGAAAATAAATAATGCCAGGCTTACCTGAATTTCTTGGCCCATTTCTTTGGAGATAAATTTACCAACTTGCCTCCAGAAGCCCTGGATCTGAGGAGACTGCACGAACATATACACATGATCTGCGCTTTTCAGGTTACACTTCACACAGACCTTCTCTCTGCCTCCCAACTTGGAAAGCCTCTTCAGGGTCCAATAAGCTCTGTGAAGTGTGAACAGATGATTTCTTCTCAATGCTGCAGCTTTGACAACCTTCTCCAAAATGGATATAGATACTTGCCAAAAGAATGAAATTTCACTGGAAGGCAGTTCTCCTCTCCAGGGCTCCTCCATAGGCAGTGGTGGTGAATCTCCTTTAATCAACGTCCAGTACCAATTCGCCACTTCTTTGCTTTGGTGGTTCGGGACTAAAAACATGCTGTCCAGTTCTTCATTACTAACTTCATTTTTATCTCGATTGGAAGCCCAACGGGAGATTTAATAGAATTTGAATCTTGATAATCTTTGATTTGTTTGAGAGTTAAGCTCATCCCATGACAGGAGTTTGTTTTCTCGCAATAATTGGCCCCAATTCTGAAATCCATTTTCCCATAAAGGGGTAGATAATCTGTCATTTAGGCATGATGGAGTGCCTGGAGAGTTCCATATGGGAGCACTATAACAGTAATATGGAATTTTGAGCAGCTTCCTCATCTGGAACCATAACTCACAGGCCGACCGTATCACCTTCAATTACATTTTTTTTAAAGTATTTTGGGTGGCCGAATTTAAAAAGAAATCCATCGCCCCCTTGCAGTACACTATTGGACATGGCTAAGAGGCAAGGCGTGAAAAAGGTGGAATCAAGAAGCAGGGTTCTCGTATTCTTAAAAAGAAAGGCCCAGCTACAGAACCCAAAATCGGTACTGGCTATTACTCCAGCTGCTTTTTCACATCTCAGTTTCTTCGATGCGATCCTCACCTCTTTGTCAGCCCAAAGGAAACTATTAATATCTGACTGGAACTTTTTTAAAGCGGCTGAACTAAATAGCAAAGGGATTGCATCAAAAATGAATGTCATTTTGGGGAGAACTGACATTTTGACAAGATTAGAACGGCCAAGAATTGACAATGGGAGATTGCACCAGGATTTCAATAAGGCTCTAATCTCCTTCCTCTTAAGCTCTAAATTAACCTGGGCCAAATCCTTGATATTCTGTGTGATTTGAATACCTAGGTATCTTATTTGATGGTGTACTATAGATGAGCTATATTGCCAATTCCATGTCATAGTCTCTTTTTTTTGTGAATTGATTTGATAACCTGATATCTTCCCGAAATCTGTAAGAAGTTGTTCCAATTTTGGCAGAATCACTGGTGATTAAATCATCAGGTCATCGGCATACAGGGCTAATTTCTTTGACCAACCCCTAAATTCAAATGGGACAAAGAAATCACTGGACCTAATGATTTGGGCCAGTGGTTCTATGTACAGATCAAAGAGAAGAGGGGAAAGGGGGCAACCCTGCCTAGAGCCTCGCTCTAAAGTAACTGAGTTAATTAGGTTTCCATTGACTATAATCCTGGCTGTGGGTGTTTTATATATATTCTTAATAGTTCTTAAAACATTTTCTCCTAAGCCAAATGTTTCAACTAGATGGTATAAACAGACCCAATTCACCCGGTCAAAGGCTTTGGCCGCGTCAAATGCAAAGATGGTAAGGGGCAAGCTATTGGCTGAGGCAATGCCGATAGCTCCTATCAGCTTGTGTGTGAAGTCATGCAGTTGGCACCCTCTAATAAATCCCTTTTGATCTGGGTGAATTAATTTCCCCATTATACAGTTCAGTCTCCCTGCTATAATTTGCGCAAAGATTTTATAATCGCAATTAAGCAGGGAGATGGGTCTATACGACTCACATTTTTTAAAATCTTTGTTTAGGTTTTAAGGTCAAGGAAACAGCAGCATCGTTCCATGAACTAAGGATTGGAGAGTTAGTTAAGAAAATGCTGTCAAATAGTTCCTCTAAGTACGGGGCAAGTGTCTCATTGAGAGTAGTATAAAACTCATTAGGGATAGCATCTAGACCTGCATCAGTGGCTCTCTTTAAGTTTTTTATTACAGTTCTAATTTCGGATGGTGAGAGCTTCCTATTAAGATGTTGAACATGGTCTTCAGATAATGACTGTAAGGAGGTTTTTGCTAGGTAATTTTTGATGTGGGAGTCACTAACTTCTAGGTCTTCATTATACAGATCTTTGAAAAATAGTTCAAACTCATTTTCTATCTGAGCCCTATCTGAGACTATCTCCCCTGTTTCTAGATTGCATATCCCTTTGATCAGATTTCTAGATAGATTGGCTCGAGATTTCCAGGCAAAGAGCTTCCCACTGCCTTCTCCATATTCATAGTTAGCAAGTCTGGTAGCTTCCCATCTTCTTTTAGTAATATTATCAAGATAGTCAGCCATATCTTGTCGCTTGGATAATAGCTCACGGCTTTCCTCCCTCAGTTCTACACTCCTTCGACTAGTTGTTTGTTTAAGCGAGGCTCTAAGAATTTCTGCTTCCAGTAGCTTAATTTTTTCTTTTTTTCCTTATTATTTTTAGCAGAGATGCCAATGATTCTGCCTCTAATATAAGCCTTATAGGCATCCCATATTATTTCCAAAGGGGCAGACCAATCATTTTCTTCATAAAAGAGCAGAGTATCCACTTTTAATTGTTCAATCACTGACTCATCTTTAAGGATGACTCCATCAAACGTCCATCTTTTGCTTTCTGAATACCTAGGAAATTTTAGATTTATCTGGACCGCTGAATGATCTGATAGATGTTCTGGAATGTGGGTAACTAGGCTGACCAGTTCTATCAGCCTGAAATCTATCAGAAAATAGTCTAATCTAGAGTGATATTTGTGTTTTTTATTATGAAACGAGAAGTGTTCAAGGCCAGTTATCGTCATATTTTTTACTCTCCAGATATCTACCAGGTTTAAATCACCCATAATAATTTTAATCAGTGAGTCCATTTTCGTAGGTATCACTCTCCCCCCCTTGGACCTATCAAGAGCGGGGTTCAAAAGGACGTTAAAGTCTCCACCCATAATAATGAGGAAATTAGTATCTATTAAGTGGTTATTAATCCAATAAAGAGATGACTCATCATCTATATTTGGACCATAGTAGCCCACCAAAGTCACCCACTCATTTTGTATTTTTATATCTGTTATGATCCACCGCCCCCTATTGTCTAACGTACAAGAACATAAGATAGCTTTGGCAGATTTTTTAATAATAATGTCAACACCTTTAGTACAAAAGGGTTGTCTTGTATGAAGGGAGCCATCTATCCATCTTTGCTTAGCTACAGCCAGTTCCCACTCCTCAGGAATAAGGTGAGTCTCTTGTAAAATCATGATGTCAAAGTTTGCCTGCCTTAAGTACTGGAAAATCCTCCTACGCCTACTTGGGACCCTTAAGCCATTGACATTCCAAGTACAGATTCTAGTTACAGTCATTTATATCGGGCCAGCGTGCCCTAACTATGGCCCAAGGGAGCACCCTCTGGTTATCGGTTATTCCTATCTGATTAACAACTTCCTTACAAAAAGTGTGTAAATGAGGACTTTTTCTTTTTTGCCCCCTACTTTGCTCCCCACCCAGTGAAAACTTAAAATTACATTCTTGTTTTGTATCCCCACTCCCCCGGGAACCCTCCTATACCACATAGGGTTTGATGTAAAATTAACCCCTATGAGCCCATCTCCCACCTACCCGACAACCTATACTTATCATGCAATTTTGCGCTAATTTATCCCTTAGCTTTAATTTGTTCAATGAAGGTCCCTACCTCCTTAGGGTCCCTGAAGTTAAGCATTTTGTTTTTCCACATAACTCTAAGTAAGGCAGGAAACCTCAACTGTACCGTAGCACCCAGAGATCTTAGAATTGGAATGAATTTGACCAATTCCCATTGTCGATCCTGTGTAATTCTTGAGAGATCTGACCTTATCCTGAAAGTCCAGTCCCCCTTTCTGAAAGTTCCAGCTTTTAAGGCTTCCGCTAGTACCCGCTCCTTTAAAGTATACGTTCTAAAATTAACCAGGATTTGTCGAGGATTTTTCCTATTTGGGTTCTTGGAGAAATGATCTCTGTGGATTCTCTGAATGTCTGTTTCTAATTCCTTAACATCTACCACGGTGATAAATTCTCTTAACAGATTTATGATGTAGGTCTTAATGTCCTCCCCCTCTAAACCCTCCAGAATATTCACGATTTTAATATTATTCCATCTGGCATTATTCTCCAGTGTCTCCAACTTATCAAGCATATCTTTTTCTCCCTTTTTTAATGTCTGAATCTCGGTAGAGTTCAGCTCCACGTGTTTATTCAGTGCTTCTATTGAAGCCTCCATTACACAAATTCGGTGATCGCTGACATTTTAGCTTCTAGGGATTCACATGAGTCTTGGATCTTAGCCTGGTTTGTCTCTGAGATGGCGAACTTACTCCGGATTTCTGAAGAAAGGGTATCTAACATCTGCGCCAGACTCGGCTGATTGGGGGTAGATGGCATTACTGATGTTACCAGAGGGGGCGACGTGGAGTTCAAGGTATCGCAACCAGAGGCCGAGCCCAGGCCATTCTCACCCATTACCTCAAACATATTATCTGTTGTAATATTAGCGAATTCTGCCCCCTCGGGCGCCAGGATTATTTCCCTTTTATCCATGTTGATCTCAGGTGCCTTTAGTACCCTATTTGGTGGAGAATTTACTTATGGCAGGCCAGGACTTGAATGGTGGGGGAAGAATTGGTTGCATTTTTTCCTGCACTTTAATAAACGATATTAAAGAAGGTGTAACTTTAAGTGCAGAAATTTCCTTTAGCTGTTGTGAAGACCGAGACGTGATAGTTTGCTGTTTTCCTTTTAAATTCTTGCCTGCTTTTTTGATTGTTGTAGGGACGTCTTCCAGGTGCTCCACCTGGTTGTAAGTTTTATTGCGTAAAGTATATCTATTAAGGTGCCCTGAAGTTACGGACCTTCCCTCTGTGACCGCTTCAGAGGACTGGCTCCCCGATGTTTCATGTAGGTCATGTAAGTCAAAGAAATTGGGCGGGTTTTCGTCTTCAGACTGAACCCCCTTGTTTATACTATCTGTGCTATGTACTAGGGGAAGTGGAGGTGGAGGTGTCAGAGCTGGCAACCTGGGTTCTAGTATTCTTCCTTTCTTCGGTGGAAGGTCTGAAGGGGAAATCACCTTACAACACCCTTTGTTTGATTTTTTGTTTGTTTGCCTGGGGATCACCAGTTGACTCGGGTCGAGACACCCCTGCAATCCCGTAAGTCTACACCGGGAATTGATAGAAATCGGGGGTGTCTGAGGGAGAAATCTATGCTCTTGTAAATATCTACCGTAACACTGTAAATGTAGGTGTAAGAGGCCCGTAAAATCCGTAAAAGACCTGCCCGGGGAAACACTCCTACTCCTACAGCTGAGACCCAACTCTGATTTGACCAACAAATAACCCCCGCTACTACTAATACAAGTATATTTCTGACAGGGGAAGGAGATCCTACCTGGCATTCCTCGTAGGGAGATACTCGCAGTTGCTCGCCTGTCAGAGAGTATCCCGGTCTCCGCCTGGAATAACCCCCTCTGCCGTAAGCAGCCCCATGAACAGCTGTGGATCCCCTGCTCAGCCTTACCAAGTCCCAATCCAGGATCGCGTCTGGGACTGCCTAGACACTTCAGACCGAGCTAAGCGGACCCCCTCTGCTCACTGCCTCCAGCCGCGGGAGGCAGCAACGTGTGGCAGCGTAAGGCAGCGAGATGCAGGCGGGCGGAGATGATGCAAGACGGGGGACGGAATCACCAGGGACGCCGTGCTCCGAAATTGGAAGATGAAAGAACGAGATTGGGCCCATCAAGCCACCGCCGCCTCCTGTAAGACAATAAAGTTAGGTTTCTGCAACCCTCTTTTTTTCGCCGCTTTCCACTTCCCTAATGCTCAGGATTCTTTGCAAGATGCCGGGGGTAGGAGAGGAGCTCGCGGCGTAACCTAGCCTGCCGCAATGTTTCCTCAGCCCCCACAAAAAAAGGCTCCGCCTCTATTTATGCATACTTATTTGTAAGCCTGTGCAAATCTCTGGGAATTTCCTCAGTAAATATTACACAAAAAATGATGCAAAACTATGCGTTATTGCACTGAATGCCATCTGACACCTCACACCCAAAAATGGCGTGAGCACACAACCCTTGATTAAATAAATAAATTAAGCACAAAAAGCCTTGATGGTTGACTCACTTGAGCAGATATGGTTTAGCACTCCAAACTCAAGCCTGCACTTACATGCCTATTTCATTCCAGATTGACCCATTTCCTGCACACCGCTCTACTTTTTCCAACTTTATTTTTAATCTTTTTGACTTTCCATTCCCTGTTCTTTTATTTTTAATTTATTTTGCTTTCCCTGTCTGGCTTTTGGTTTTTGTCAACCCTCACAACAGGCATGTCAGAGCCAGGCAATGTGTCTCAGGACACCTGTTCCCAAAAACGGTAGATACATGTGGCTCCGCGCAATGTATTTTTTGAGGAGGTAGTAGCATTCGTTTTTATGTTCAGCGCCACCCCTCTATATGCTGGTGGTAGGCAGGAGGTCCAACAAGGGTTAAGGCTTTCCCAAGCAAAATCTGCACTGAGGCATGTGTGCTGCCAGACCAGTATAGTTATGGTTAGGTCAGAGATTCCATAGCAAATAATTTTTGTTTTCCTAACTTTAGTGCCATTTAACAAATCTGCATGAAACTTTTTAAAAAAAGTACATCCTCATTATGTTCTTTGTGTTTCATGCAGATCCATTGAGCAAGGGCCAAAAATAGTGGGGGCTCAATACTTCCATTTTAATTCCCATAGGATTCTTTATATAGAAATAAAATGGATTAATAGAATTTCAAAAAATGTGGAACCAAGGTAGAACTTTACAAAAGGTTTGTGCATTTGTTGGCTTGATATAGATATTGAGTGGTAGGCCTAGGAATGCACCAAAAACCTAAGCCTCCCCAGGACAGGCGTAACGAAGAGAAATATCTTTATTTTTCCTCAGGTTTTCCTCTTTCTACATGTTCTGCATTCTGCAGCACACGTAGAAAGAGGAACATGTTTCTGTGGATTGGTTTTCTGCAGGAAGGTGACACTTCATGCACAAAAACAGACCTGCCTACAATGCAGACACCCTTGTGCCATGAGGCAAATGTGCCTGCATTGGTGCTAGGCAGCCAAAAATTCACCAGCGCTAGGGAAGCACAGGAATGTGCCATATAATGTTAAATAAGGTGTATTCCTGCCCTTTCATGCAGCAAGGTAGCTTGCTGCGTTGTGCTGTGCTGTGTTGTGCTGTGTCAAAAATTGATATTGGCCTTAGTGTTTAGGAGGGATTTGTGACTGCAATTCCCTTTAAATTTGTTAATAAAGTTTCACTCTCATAGTGCCATGGTACCATGCAAGCTTCCCTGCCTAAGTACAGCAATACTTCAGGAGAGGGCTGCTCAGGGTGCCACAGGAGTACTGCACTACCTATGGCACAAAAAACTGAAGGTTCCTCTATGTCACTCCCTCATTTTTTGTGTTGCAGATAACTTTAGCACCAGTAGACGAATCTTCACAAAACCTTTTTAATAAGCCTAATTCAATTAAGCTCCTTCCTGGAAGGTTTTCAGGGTGATTCACCAAGCAGGAGCTGAAAAAAGTGGGATTCCCAAAACACATTTTATCAATGCTATTGAACAGTGATACGAAAAGAATGTCAGGACAGAATAACTCACATTTTGGTAGAAAGCTAGAACCTTTAATATTTATAGATATCTGGGCATGGCATAGTGATTTCATTGACTGGCAACAACTTGTTTTTCTAATAACTCTGGCATCATTTCAGGACTCCTCACAAAAAAGTTGAACCACCATAGCTACATCCTGGAGAGTTACAGAATGATCCACAAGCAGGGGAAAAGTAAAATGGACAGTCCCAAAACACAATTTCCATAGGGAAGTTTAAGGCAGCAGGACAGCAAAAACAGCTGACCGAATATTGACAGTATTTGGCAGAAAGCTAGATCTTTACACAGAAAGTGTGCTTTTGTAATTTGGTGTAATCTTGTGCAGCAGTTTATGAGAAATTATAAATGTTGAATATTTCATGCCACAGAGGATCCGCGTAGCCGACAGTTGTCAAGTGGAGATCTGATTGTCTGTCACAATATAAACAACAATGTGGCGTAGCCATCTTAGGGCTCGGGACCCAGTCCTGGATCCTGAAAAAGCAATACAATATATATAAGGGACACATTAGGAATACCCTGCTCCCTAGGCCTGGTGGGGGGGTTGGTCCCAGAGGGATTTCCTGAAGCCAAATTTTTTTTTTTGTTAGTTAAAACAGGTAACTATAACTCTCATCCTCACCATGTACTACTAATTACCCAACATAATATAATTTGTTCTTTGACATCATTGATAATATTACTGCAACATTTGCAATGAAATAATTCACATGGAAACTATGCATGGCAGTTGCGTGAGTAATAGTTTCCTTGGAGCACAAGGTATAGTTCAGTTAGCTATAACTGGTGAATTTCAGTGGTTGTGTTTGTTTAAAACAATATGTTTTAACTTTCATGTTCACTGAACTATGGCGTGTGTGTGTGTATATATATATATATATATATATCCAAATAGCAAGACGCACCAACATTTCACTGGCAGCACAGCAAAAAACCTTTACAAACTCCAGCAAACATAGCCATATTAAAACTACTACAAGTACCATACTGCATAGCGGAGACGCCAGAAGGCGGGACTTTTGAATATCATTTAAAGAGTCATGACGCTGCCTCTCCCTACAAGCCATTTCCCATGAAGAAGGGCGTGGTGACGCCCAAAACGCGTTGGAACTTTGATGGCTATGTTTGCTGGAGTGTGTAAAGGTTTTTTGCTGTGCTGCCAATGAAAATTAAAATGAACTTTACACGGATGCGTGTGGGCCTCCAAATGTAGGTGCGTCTTGCTATTTGGATTTTTAGCGGCCCGCACTGGGTCGTGGAGAGTCCCCGCCGCGAAAGAGTGGGTCCGGTGTCATTACTTCGAATGGCACCTGTGGAGCAACGCGTTGTTTTCCTGGATTAAGATCAGCACAGAAATTACCCGTAAGCACAAGAGCAACCCACTGTGGTTTTTTTATTTCATTGAGGAGAGAAGGGCAGCAGAACCTACTATAGTTTTATTAAAACTACTACAAGTACCATACTGCATAGCAGAGACGCCAGAAGGCGGGACTTTTGAATATCATTTAAAGAGTGATGACGCTGCCTCTCCCTATGTGCCATTTCCCATGAAGAAGGGCGTGGTGACGCCCGAAACGCGTTGGAACTTTGATGGCTATGTTTGCTGGAGTGTGTAAAGGTTTTTTGCTGTGCTGCCAGAGAAAATTAAAATGAACTTTACACGGATGCGTGTGGGCCTTCAAATGTTGGTGCGTCTTGCTATTTGGATTTTCTAGCGGCCCGCACTGGGTCGCGGAGAGCCCCCGCCGCGAAAGAGCGGGTCCGGTGTCATTACTTCGAAT
The DNA here is from genome assembly GCF_964204655.1 of Triturus cristatus. NCBI lineage: Eukaryota > Metazoa > Chordata > Amphibia > Caudata > Salamandridae > Triturus > Triturus cristatus. Next base: position 87,447,244 of record NC_140583.1, read on the forward strand.
GGCACCTGTGGAGCAACGTGATGTTTTCCTGGATTAAGATCAGCACAGAAATTACCCGTAAGCACAAGAGCAACCCACTGTGGTTTTTTTATTTCATTGAGGAGAGAAGGGCTGCAGGACCTACTATAACTTTATTAAAACTACTACAAGTACCATACTGCATAGCGGAGACGCCAGAAGGCGGGACTTTTGAATATCATTTAAAGAGTCATGAGCCTGCCTCTCCCTACGTGCCATTTCCCATGAAGAAGGGCGTTGGAACTTTGATGGCTATGTTTGCTGGAGTGTGTAAAGGTTTTTTGCTGTGCTGCCAGAGAAAATTAAAATGAACTTTACACGGATGCGTGTGGGCCTCCAAATGTTGGTGCGTCTTGCTATTTGGATATATATATATATATTATCTACTGGCGGTCGCCAGTAGATAGTTATAGTTAGGACCGAGTTTCCATAGGAAATCTCAAAATTCTATTTTGAATAACTTTGGCGCCGATTGACGAATCCTCGCGAAATTTTAAAAACTAATGGGGCGCTCCGCTCCGCTCCTACCCTGAAAGTCTCGGGGTGATTCGTCAAGCAGGGGCCGAGAAAAAGGGGGGGTCCCAAAACACGTTTCCCCATGGATTTTTCCATAGGGACTTTAGTCGCAGCTACAGCCCGAACGGCTGAACAGAATTACGTGAAATTTTGCAGAGAGGTAGCCATAAGGTCCATGAAGTGCCTTTTGCAGGTTTGGTGTAAATCTGTTCAGTATTTCCAGAGAAAATAGCATTTAAATCAATATATATATCTGTACGCGCGCACCGTGCGCGCTGGGTGCGCGCACCTTGCCGTGCGCGAGCGCAATTCTGATTGGTTGTTAGATCTTAGTAAACATTCGAATCGGTCGAAACCAGGAAGTGTCGGCCTCCATTTTGTCTCTCGCACTCTGAGGGGGTGAAAAACAAATGTGGAGAACGTGAAAAGGGGGCAGGGTGGACAGTTCCTGGCCCCCTAGCCATGGTCAGGGGGTCCCAGAAGGACCCCCAAGGGCCCAAAAAAAAATTATTATTTTTTCGAAAAATCGCCGAGTGCGCGCACCCTGCGCGCACCAGCCAAACGGAAAAAATTCTGCGAAGTTCGCGCAGCGTGCGCGCACTCCGCGATTTATAGAAAAAAAAAATGTATTTGGCCCTTGGGTGCGAAGTGCTCCGAGCGCGCACGGCACGAACTGCGTATAGTGGGCGCGCGGAGCGCGAAGCGCACCGTGCGCGCGCCGTGAAAACATTTTGTTTAAAAAAATATATTAATAAATACATAACTTAGCATTTAAAAAACCGTACAAATTCACAGAAAAAACCATAGGTTTCACACATGTTATAGTTAGGAATTAGCATTTAAAGAACCTTGCTAATTCACTGAAAAAAACATAGGTTTCACACATGTTATAGTTAGCTGGGCATTTCCCTCGTAAAAAACCAATGAAATTCCCCCGTTATAGTTAGTGCAGGCAACTATAACTCACGCGACCGCAATCCTCTGCTGATGACGTCAGATATTACATCAATGATGACATATGTGTCTTTCTGGAAAAAAAAAATATGTAATATATGTATAGCTAAAGATGAATGGAAGAAGACATGGGTAAATAAGTGTCTAAATACAGTGATGTAATATCTGACGTCATCAGCAGAGGATTGCGGTCGCGTGAGTTATAGTTGCCTGCACTAACTATAACGGGGGAATTTCATTGGTTTTTTACGAGGGAAATGCCCAGCTAACTATAACATGTGTGAAACCTATGGTTTTTTCAGTGAATTATATATATATTCACACAAAAAAACATAGGTTTCAGGGACGTTATAGTTACCTGGACATTTCACTCGTACAAAACCATATAAATTCCACCATTATAGTTAGTTCAGCTAACTATAACTCGCGCACCCGAAATGCACTGCTCATGACGTCACATATTACATCATTCATGACATGGTCTGTGACATCACTGATTACATCTCAAATGACACCACTGATGACATCACTGATGACATCATCCCGTGACTGTGTGTTTTTATAATTTTTAAATATGTTTTATATATATTCCTAGGTGTATTGAAGAATGAGTGGGTGTATAAGTGTCTGGATGGACGATTTAGTAGGTGATTTAGTAGGTGGGTGACTGACTGTATAAGTGAATGATTAAATGTGTCTTACTGAATGCATGGGTTAGTGACTAAACTGTGTGAATGTCTGTATCAGTCTGTCTATTGTTGTGCAAGCTGCTGCATGGGTTGGTCAGTAGCTATATGAGTGTCTATATAGGTTATTGATTGGTTGCCTGGGAGACTGAGTGTGTGTGTGGGTGGGTAGGAGGTGTGTGACTATGTGCATGGATGTGTGAGTGGTTGAATCACTGGGTGTATGGGTTCAACAGTGCATGAGGAAACACCTGTATGGGTGCATGAGTGTGTGTATCGTTGTGCTGGTGAATGAATGGATGTCTCAGTGGTACATGTCCAAGTAACTACATATGTAAAAGGCAGTGTATGTGAGAGTTGAAGTATATAAAAGTCTCTACACGATAGTTGGTGATTTTGAGACTGGCTGAATGGATGTGTGCACTTGTATCACTGATTATATAATAGAGTAAGCATGCGTTAGTATCTATATAAATAAGTGAGGTGCTGTGTGTATAATTGTATAGGTGAACAAATGGGACTGTGATTGATTCTTTGCATGACTAAGTAGGTGTGTGAGTAACTGCATGGATGAATGGCGGTGTGTGATTGTCTGTATAGGTGTATGAGTGCATATGATAGTGTTGTATTTATGAGTGACTGCATGTATGAGTGATTGTATGGATGAATAAGTAGATGTGTGTGTAGACCTACCAATCAGTGAGTGCGTATGTAGTAACTGGTATTGATGTGGTAACGCTTTTGAAAATGGTTGTCTGTATTTTACAGTGGGTGTATTAAAGGTTAAATTAGAGTGTGAGGAGATGCATCAGTTTTTCACGTGGTGTCAAGTACCTTGGCCTGAACTTGGATGTTCCACAGGAGCAGACGACAATTCCCCAATCCCCTACCCCACTACCATGAATACCATATTCACAAGAAGCAGAGAGGGGGAAAAGGGAGTTGGAAGGAAAAAGAGAGACTTCTCTAAGAGACTTATTCTCTTCCATGGAATCACTCATCTGTCTTTGTATACTATCTAACACAGCTGCTAATGCCTTAACATCTGTCCCCTCTGCCATTCTGCTCAGGTGGAAACGCCGTTTCGCTGGCACTTCAATCTGTCAAGTACCTTGGCCTGAACTTGGATGTTCCACAGGAGCAGACGACAATTCCTCAATCCCCCACCCCGCTACCATGAATCCCATATTCACGAGAAGCAGAGAGGGGGAAAGGGGAGTTGGAATTAAAAAGAGAGACTGCACTGCTTCACTTCTCTTGTACTGGTCTTGTGCTGCAATCTTCTGTAAGACCTAAAAACCAAAGACAGAATCTAAGACCACTTCTTACTCAACTTAACTATCCTTCCAGTACCTCCCTTGTATACCTGTTTGTCCACAGCGCCTTGCTGCTCTCTTATGTGTCTTGTAGGGTGATATGTTGCTCTAGCCTCGCTAAATGATGTGCAATTCAGTAGTCTCCTGCAACATAAAATACTGGTGAGATATTATATTCTACAGTAGAGTATTATCATATGTATCTCTCTTCTACCTGAATTATCCGTTACCTGTATTACCAGTTTGCGAAGCTCTTCCTTTCTCTTTGTTTTTTAAAGATTCCAGTATATATCTATAAACTGTATGAAACACTCTCCTTATGTGATTTTAATGTTTCTTATCTTCTTTTCCTTCTTTACAGGTATTCTTCTTCTATTTGGTTGGCAAGTACTATTATATCTATATATATATATATATATATTTATAACCATACCTACAAGAAGATACTACTGATACTTGTATCTCTGATTTATTAAGATGTACTGTATGCTACTTGTTCTTCCTATTCCATAAATTGTACTTGTCTCTGTGGCTACTTGTTCACCTCAGAACTTCAAGGAAACCCAAGGACTTGGAATCCCTGGGAAAATAGCTCTCGTCGTTATTTGAAGATACTTGTTACAAAACTAAATGCCCAGTTAATATCAAAAGTTCCTTCACCTGGGGCATGCTCAAAGTCAAAATTCCTGAATAAACACAAAACTTACTTGGTGTTCAGGAACCCTCCTGATACCTCTCACCAAGTTACATGGATGACATCTGGAAGCTGGACTTGACTGGTACCCCGGAGAATTCTTCTCTGACTTCACTCGAAAACTGCTCAGGTATTCCTTCTCTCTCCAATAATAGGAGCGACAAAGAAAAGAATATCTGAAAATTGCCCAAACTACTCAAGGCTCAGGAAAATGGCAGCGAGAACAAAAACTGCCTGTTCTCCTCAGAAAAACGGTTGAAGTGCGCCGCGCTAATGCGGAGCGCGAGCTAAACAGCTGCAGTGAGAAAAGCTACTAAAAAACTAGACCGCCAAGCACTTACTCCTTTGCGGCGGCCATCTTGAAATTCCACGATCGGAGCGCGGTAAACAATCCAAGCCACAATGCCACTTGCTTGGCTGGAATGACTTTACGCATCCTGGCACACAGGTAACAAAGACTTCTTCTCCCTACAGGACGGGCTCTAGCACTTAACTGACCATTCCTGACAAGTGGATGATGTCATCAGTGATGTCATCAGTGATGTCACTGACCATGTCATTAATGATGTAATATGTGACGTCATGAGCAGTGCATTGCGGGTGCACGAGTTATAGTTAGCTGAACTAACTATAATGGTGGAATTTATATGGTTTTGTACGAGTGAAATGTCCAGGTAACTATAACGTCCCTGAAACCTATGTTTTTTTTGTGAATTTCAAAGGTTTTTTAAATGCTAATTTCTAACTACAATGTCTGTAAAATGTATGGCTTTTTCAGTGGTTTTCTAAGGTTTTATAAATGCTAATTTCTAACTACAATGTCCCTGAAACCTACATTGTTTTTAAGTACATTTTAAAAAGACATGCATACTTTTTGTAGTGAAAAACTAACTGTAACAGTAGTCTGTTATAAGTTATAATTTAACAATGTTTGAAACTTAATTAGCAGTAATTAACATATACGTATGGAAAAAGTGTGACGCAGCAGCTATAATACCTGACTTCGAACAACAGCGTTCATAGTTAGATTCCCGGCTCCAGCGACACTTTAGCCCACCACTATGTCACTGTGGGCATCACCTTGCTTAATCTTTCCAATGACCCCGAGCACCGGCACACCTTTCCAGGGGTAGCTGTACGCTTTACAAATACTCGCATTTTTTTATTTAAAACCATAGCGATGAGAAATATTAGCACGTTTTTTTCCCCCTCTATTTTTAAAGATATTTTTTGTATGTCTTCTATTTAGAATTACCGCAATTAATAGATGTATTTAGTCATGAGAATGGAAATGACATGGTTCGCCGGGTATCAGTTTTTAAGCTCTCCAACACATCTACATATTAAGGACCTTATACATGTTAGGATCGAAATCAAAACCTTTACCGCTTCACATTTTGTAACTTTTCCCAACTAGTACACAAATTAAACAGTTAAAACGTGAGCATGTGTCAACTGTAAACCATGACATCTAAATGGGCGGAGCCGCATCTTCCTTCCGTAGACTATTCAATAACCAAAAACTATATAAACCACACCCGTTGTTCGATTAGTTTGGTTTTTGTGAGTTATTTACGTATGTCCATTCTGTGATGCAGGTTCCCTTTTCTAGCGTCGGATTCTTCTTTTGAGACAACAAAACATATTACGGAGTTGTAAGTTGTTTGATTATGGCATAGTAGATATTTAAAATACATAGCTATTTGTGAATATTTAAAGATTTGTATTTAGAAAAAAGTTTTATTGATTCTTTTTGCCATTTTTATGTAACGTCAGCAGGTGGTATTGAGAAACACCCAGAATAGAGGAAACACTGTTCCTTTTCTGGTTCCTTTGAGGTTATATACTGTGACTATGTACATTGTAATAATCAGAGTATAGCGAACTTCAGAGGTGTTGGTGACCCGTCAACGCGAACACTAAAGATTCATATCTAACGTCAGCAACTTCTGATTCTTACACTGTTTCCTCCCTGGGGTTATATAGTGTGAGTATGTATATTGTAATTTTCACATTCATACTGACCTAAGTGGAGTTCACGACCCGTCAACGCGAATACGAAACATTTTGAAGTCCTAGAGAAAAGAAGTTTTGAACATATTCCCCACTGGAAAATATTTCATTATTCATCTTGTTTTCTGTTCATCACTTTATTTTCCTTTTCCTTTGGTCTGGCATCAGTGACACTGTGTATTGTAGTACACTGTCATATTTTTAGACAACAAGAGTTGGAGATTTGTTGGCGCCAGGAGTAAACCATCTGAATTGCAGCTTACTGACCTTTATAACTTACTTGATCAGATATTTTTACAGTGAGTTTGCATAGATACTTTCTTACTGAATGCCTTTGATAAACCCTACATTTCTTAATTGACATTTTGGTATTTCTCTTTTTCTCTGTTGTGCTTCTTATTCTCGTTCTCCCTATAGAATATATAGGAATAGAGGTGTATATATTACTACTATCCTATGTGTTTTTAAAGGAGTACGTGATGTGTTACCAAAGCAGTGAGCAACCTCTAAGCACTACGACAAAACTATTCTGAGTTCCACAGAATATATATTGTAAAGATTTAGTTTTTTTGTTGTGATCCTTATTGCTCTTCTCCCGTGGAATACTATAAACTCACCCTGTACATTTCAATACTGTGAGTTTATAGTTTTTCAAAGGGATTGGAGATCTATCTCTGCGATAAATTTACAATACATACTACAGTTATTTCCGTTGATAACTTAGTACCTCACACTTGCTAAAAAAAAAATTGTATACATAGTGCCTCATGTAAGGTTTTGAAGAAGCATACATTTCTATGTAATATCACGTCATTTGTGTTTAACTGTTTTTTACTGATTATTGTTGTTCTGACCTGAGATGATGTAGTGCGGGAGTGTTTGTTGTAGCACTTCTTTTGAACTTGATCTAAAAGTAACTGATGCCCTTTTATATTAACAATAATATGGGTAACACTTTTACAAACTAGAGCCGACAAAAAAAGGGAAGGTGTGGCCACAATTACGGGCTATTTTATGAATGCTTTTTTATTTGTAACCCTTTGATATATACAGCTTCAGTTTCTGAAGAAAGTATATTTAAAATTGCTTAATAAAAACAGTTTCAAACCTAGACTGACATTTTTGCTGCACAACCACAGCTTCCCATCAGAAAAGTAAACACCACATTATAAGTAAATAGTGCTCCTGGGAAGTATACCACCTGCAAACTCAATAAAAAGAAGACCGCAACACACTCTGTTATTTTGCCGCCGCGATTTGTCCACCCCACGCCAAATATATAAATGACCCCCAAAATGTATCAAGTTAATAGTGTTCCTACCCTCCCCGCTACTACTTTGTTTCCCTGTACTCCATTGAAGTGCGTCACAAAATGGTCCACAACAGTGAACCGTTCCCAGCCAATTATGAGCAAACTTGTACTCGGAACACTGTAGCCAATAAAATGTCCATGGTGTTCCTGCAGAGGGGGAGGGAATGGCTGCCAACACTTCTGCTTTTAATGCTTCACAGCCAATGAACATTAAGCTTGGGAAGGTCCTGCGTGGAACACCTTACCCAATCAGATGTCTAAGATGCTCCGCGGAGGAGGAGGAAATGCATGACAACAGTTCTACTTTCAATGGTTTACAGCCAATGAACATTAAGCTTGGGAAGGTCCTGCTTGGAACACGTCAGCCAATCAGATGTCCCTGCTAGTCCGCGGACGGGGAGGAAATGGCTGGCAACACTTTTACTTTCAATGGTTTGCAGCCAATGAACATTAAGCTCGTTGTTCGAACACCTCAGCCAATTAAACGTTAATTTTGTTCCAGACACAGGAACAGAACACACCCTCCCACATAATATTACATTTCGTCTAAGAAAGTGACTCTGTCCGTGATAAAAGTGAACACCGCATTATAACTAGACAGTACTGCGCATTATATTAAAGGAAAGCTGCAATACTGCACATTGTTATTTTCCCGATATAATTTACACAGCCTACTGAACATTGCCGCAATACCGTACATTCACACTACCTGTGACATTTCTCAAAAACTGCTGAACGGATGTACACCATTTCAACAAAAGCGCATTTTCTGAACCACAACCTTTCTCCCTGTCAAATTTGGCGTAATTCCGTTGAGCAGTTTGACCTGTAGCCTTCTCTAAAGTTTTCTATGGAAAATGCATTGACAAAACACATTTTGGTACTCCCCTTTTTTCTCAGCCCTCCCTTGACCAATTACCCTCAAACTTTTAAGATAGGAGCTGATTGAAAAAGAAAATCTTTTTGGAAAATTTCGTAAAGATTCGTCAAACAACGCCAAAGTTATAAGCACATGGAGGGCTCCAGGAGATGGACCGCGCAAACCCCCTTCCAACATGAGTGAAGTGCCGGGGCTGTGGGGACCCCAGTGGGCCCCTGCAGCCCCAGCGAGCCCCCGCTATTATTTTTTAAGAAATGCCCCCGGGACCTAGCCCGAATTGCGGCGTTCTTTTTTTTTCTAAATGCTTTTTTGGCCCTGCAGTCCTTCTGGGACCCCCTGAGCAGGCCTAGGGGTCAGGGTGCCCCCTTCTCTTGTTTTCTACCTTTTCTTCTTTGTTTTCTAGCGACTCGCTTCTACCAAGCCACAAGATGGCTGCCAACACTTCCTGGTTTGGAGTGTTGGCAGCCAATCACAGTGAAGCTCGTGCACGGGACTTAGGCCCTGCCCAGATATCCAAACTTTTATTTTTCTCATTTCTCAGCAACTACTGAACGGATTTACACCATTTTAAAAAGGTCGATTTCTGACTCACCTGTGTGCCAAATTTGGGGTAATTCCGTTCAGTAGTTTCGGCTCTAGCCTTGCTCAAAGTTTCCTATGAGAAATAGATTTTTTTACACTTATTTTTAGACTTTCTCAAAAACTACTGAACGGATTTACACCATTTAAAAAAAAATTGCTTTCTGAACCAAGCTCTACCTTTCTGCCAAATGTGGGGTAATTCCGTTCAGCAGTTCGGGCTGTAGCTCGTCGCAAAATTTCCTATGGAAATTAACATTTGGAAAACGCGTTTCCTAACTATACCGTGTGTGAAACCCATGGTTTTTTCACTGAATTTGCAAGGTTTTTTAAATGCTAATTCCTAACTATAACGTGTGTGAAACCCATGGTTTTTTCAGTGAATTTGTATGGTTTTTTAAATGCTAATTCTTACCTATAACATGTGTGATACCCATGGTTTTTTCATTGATTTTGTATGGTTTTTTTAATACAAATTCTTATATTAATCGTGTGTTTTTTTTTTTATTGCAAGGTTTTTTACATTTTTTTTTTTACTTTATATTCTCTTAAAACACTATGCTTAAATTTGAAAAATTCTGCAATATATTATTTTTTCTCTTTTTTTTTTTTTACCAAACAGGTAAGATATATTAGTATAACATAGTGATTCTTTTTTTTTTTTTTACGTGCGCGTACGGTAAGCTTACGGTAAGCGTACGGTTTGCGTAATGTACGTAATATTTCTACTCTTTTTGCGTATGGTTACGCAATTTACGTAGCCGTGCGTACTGCGTACGCGGCGCGTAAGCGCGTACGCTACACGCGCACGTTACGCGGAAGTGTTGGGGCGTGCCTGTTATGCGCATGCGCGCGTGCGCTTGTCTTTTATACGCGCATGCGCACTTTTACCGTGAGCGCTCCGTAAGCGCACCGTAAGCGTAACGTACACGCACGGTGGGTCATGTGATCAAGAAACAAAACTTTTGATTGGTTCAAAGTAGTTTCAGTTCTAGAACTCTCCTACACCACACCCATTCCCCTCATTTCTGCTTGTGATCCCTTAGGAGAAGGAGCTGAGTTGTCTTTGGGATACGATGGCAGATCAGCACTCCTCTTCTGAGAGTGAGGCCAGCAGCACCACCATCAGGCAGAGAAGGAGGAAACAGAAGAGCTCTTTTATATGGGAGTATTTTACTTTTCCTGAGGGCGAGAAAAAAGTAAATGCTGCTTTGGTGACTTGCAAGCTGTGCCAGCGTGTACTTTCTAGAGGTAATCCTAACAAGAAGTATTCCTTCGGGAATCACACTATGTTACGACACCTTGAGGATGTACACCCTAGGACACATGCACGACATACTAGAGGAAACCCTTCAGTAACTCGAGCAAGCACATCCACAGCAGCTCAGCCGAGTCCATCTTCGGAAGCTCAGCTGAGCCCTTCATCTGTGGGGGCAGATTCACCTTTTTCTGGTCCTGTGGAAACTAACCATTGGTTTGCGAGGGTTACAATGCGGTGCTCAAATTGCCATGGTCTAATTGTTCATAGGGAGACCAGTCTTCCCCTAATTAACAACAAAATAGACCAGCACATTTGTCCTACCAGCTAATATTCCCATTCTTCCTTTCCTCTGTCCCTGCATGAACACAACGGCTCTTTTAAGAGCCAACCTTACCTCTCAACTTTTTTAAATTTTTTCTTTAAAACTTTTTTTTTTTTTTTACCTTACGCGTACGGTAAGCGTATTTTTTTTTTTTTTTTTAAAACAATTACCACATCACAAGGTCCTTGAGGGATTAATAACGAAATACTGAAAATCTGTTTGAGGAGAAGTGGAAAAAAGGGACCATCTAATTTCTGACTTACCTGACCCACCCAAAAATTTAATTAGAACACAGTATTCCTCATTTATACCAGTACACCTTAATTTGTGGTGAAAACATAGTCCATAATATTTTACATGTTCCTTACATTTAAATTTCTCCCCAAAAAAAAATGATAAACACAACTTCAACAAAAGGAATTCAAATTCTATTATTCATTTCTTAATTTACCACATACATCCCCTCTCAAACTCATAACTCACCTTTAAAATTAGTTAGTTGTGAAAGAAATGTGGCACTCAAACAGCAGATTATCAGAGCCAGGATCTCTGTTCTGTACACCTCTCTCCTCTCAGCAGAACCAGATAATGGCAATGTTTCCCTCTCCTTTTCCACACATATACATGTTAATTTCAAATCTCAGTGCTTCCCCCTTTTTTTCAAATGTAATCACACATTTCTATAGGATGTAAACCAACCCTTTTCAAAAAGTACCCTTCCCCCAACTTGACTTCTGCCTGCTACCATAGCAACAGCTCATGGAACACTGCTGTGTGGAGTTAGGTCAGAAGTTCACCATACAATGTTTCATTTCCAAACAGCAAGAGCCAGAGCCAGGATCTCTGTTCTGTTCACCTCTCTCCTCTCAGCAGAACCAGATAATGGCAATGTTTCCCTCTCTTTTTCCACACATATACATGTTAATTTCAAATCTCAGTGCTTCCCCCTTTTTTTCAAATGTAATCACACATTTCTTTTGGATGAAAACCAACCCTTTTCCAAAAGTACCCTTCCCCCAACTTGACTTCTGCCTGCTACCATAGCAACAGCTCATGGAACACTGCTGTGTGGAGTTAGGTCAGAAGTTCACCACACAATGTTTCATTTCCAAACAGCAAGAGTGCTTGACTTTTCTAACCTAACAGCAAATCCATAGTACTGTTCTTTGGTAACACATGTTTCTGTACCAATACAAAACATGCTTCTATAATTTGACACATACAGCCTAGTTTTTAGTGTAGAATGGTATGAAACAGCCAATGAGTTCTTTTTATTTTAAAAAAATATGTATGCCTCCATTTCCAAACTGTCTTTCATTTCTTTTTCCCATTCTACTGAAATACACCTCCTGAGTGCATCCAGATCTCCTTGGAAGATGTTCACAGTGTGGATTGTAGGGCACAGCTATGTCTTCTGGAGTGAAAAGTATGCAGAGAAAACAGGTATAGTGAGAGACCTTGCTTTGCCAAATGTAGACATTAAATGGATTGGTCAGAGAGGGTTAAAGTGGCACCAATTGATGCCATTGGTGAAATCCTTCATGCAAATCCAACACCCTGACCTCATAATAGTGCACTGTGGTGGCAATGACCTAGGCACTTTGACTGGGGTAGGTCTAGAAATGCTTATGAAGGACACCTTTGCACAACTGTTTTCACTTTTCCCTAAAACTGCCTTTGCGTATTCTAACATATGCCAAAGGCAAAAATGGAACTGGTCCAATCATTTTTGTCCACAGATTGAGAAAGCTAGGAAACACGTCAACAAATCTGTTTCTGCTTTCCTCCGAGACTATGGTATGGGTTCCATTTACCACAACAACTTGCGTTACGACATGCAAGACATTTATAGAGGAGATGGTGTACACTTCACTGATGAAGGGAACAGAGTCTTCCTCTTGAACCTTAGACTCTGCATCGGTACTTACTTGTAGGTACCACTAAAAAATCACTTCATTAACACAACGGCTCTTTTTAGAGCCCCCTAATATCTAAACACTTAAATCTGAATTTTATTTCTTTTTTATTTTTTTTTTCTACCGTACACGTACGGTAAGCTTACCGTACGCGTACTCCGCGATTTTTAAAAAAAAATTAATAAATGTTTTTTTCGTAATTTTGTGTCCTTCTTTGACCCCCTTTCAAATGTTAGGGGGTCTGTAACTCTCTTCCTTGCCCCCTTTTCACGATATCTCCCTTTTTTTTCTGTGTGAAACACACGAAATGACGGCCGACACTTCCTGATTTCGTCCGATTCGAATGTTTACAGTCATGTGACAACCATATATATATATATATATATATATATATATATATATATATATATATATATTATCTACTGCCGGTCGCCAGTAGATAGTTATAGTTAGGACCGTGTTTCCATAGGAAATCCGCAACATTCTATTTGGAATAACTTTGGCGCCGGTTGACGAATCCTCGCGAATTTTTCAAAACTAATGGGGCGCTACGCTCCGCTCCTACCCTGAAAGTCTCGGGGGGATTCGTCAAGCGGGGGCTGAGAAAAAAGGGGGGTCCCAAAACGCGTTTTCCCCATGCATTTTCCCATATGACCTTTAGTCCGAGCTACAGCCCGAACGGCTGAACAGAATTACTTGAAATTGGGCAGAGAGGTAGTCCTCAGGTCAGGGATGTGCCTTTTGCAGGTCTGGTGTAAATCTGTTCAGTAGGTCCTGAGAAAATAGCATTTAAATCAATATATATATCTGTAAGCGCGCTCCGAGCGCTTATGGTAAGCTTACCGTACACGTACGGTGCCGTGCGCGAGCTCAATTCTGATTGGTGGTTACATGACTGTAAACATTCGAATCGGTCGAAATCAGAAAGTATCGGCCGCCATTTTCTGTCTCTCGCACTGAAAAACAAAGGTTGATAACATGAAAAGGGGGCAACGAAGAGAGTTGCAGACCCCCTAGCGTTCGTCAGGGGGTTCACGAAGGACCAAAAAGTATGAAAAATAAATTTGATAATTTAAAAAAAAAATCGCAGAGTGCGCGTACGGTAAGCTTACCGTACGCGTACGGTAAAAAAAAAAAAAAAAAAAAAGAATTTACAATTACATTTAATATATAAATCTAAGGACCCCCAAGGGAGAAAAAAACAATTGATATTTTGTAAAAAATGGCGAGGCGTGCACGGTACGAAATGCGCAACGTGGGCGACGGTGCGCGAAGCGCACTGAGTGCCCACAGCGCGCGCACGGTGCGCGAAGCGCACCCTGCGCGCAAAAATTAAAAATAAATACATAACTTAGCATTTAAAAAACCGTGCAAATTCACTGAAAAAACCATAGGTTTCACACACGTTATAGTTAGGAATTAGCATTTAAAAAACCTTGCAAATTCACTTAAAAAACCATAGGTTTCACACAAGTTATAGTTAGCTGTACATTTCACTCGTAAAAAACCAATGAAATTCCACGTTATAGTTAGATCAGGTAACTATAACTTGCGCGACCGCAATGCACAATGTGTCATTTCAGATGTCATCATTGATGTCATGAGTGATGTCACTGACCATGTCATAAGTGATGTAATATGTGACGTCATCAGCAGTTTATTGTGGGCGCGCAAGTTATAGTTACCTGATCTAACTATAACGTGGAATTTCATTGTTTTTTTACGAGTGAAATGTACAGCTAACTATAACATGTGTGAAACCTATGGTTTTTTAAGTGAATTTGCAAGGTTTTTTAAATGCTAATTCCTAACTATAACGTGTGTGAAACCTATGGTTTTTTTCAGTGAATATATATATATATATATATATATTATAAAAAATGATTTTTTTTTTTTAAATTGTCACTGAAAAAACCATAGTTTTCAGGCACGTTATAGTTAGAAATTAGCATTTAAAAAACCATAGAAATTAACTGAAAAAACCATAGGTTTCAGGATCGTTATAGTTAGTTGGACATTTCACTCATACAAAACCATAGAAATTCTGGCGTTATAGTTAATTCAGCTAACTATAACTCGTGCCCCTGCAATGCACTGCTGATGACGCCACATATTACATCATTCATGACATGGTCAGTGACATCACTGATGACATCACTGATGACACCTCAAATGACATCACTGATGACATCACTGATGACATCATCCAGTGACTGTGTGTTTCCGTAAAGTTTAATTTTGTTTTAGATATATATATGCCAAGCTGTATTGAGGAATGAGTGGATGTATAAGTGTCTGTATGGAGGATTTAGTAGGTATGTGACTGACTGTATAAGTGAGTGATTAAATGTGTCTTACTGAATGCATGGGTTAGTGACTAAACTGTGTGAATGTCTGTATCAGTCTGTCTATTGTTGTGCAAGCTGCTGCATGGGTTGGTCAGTAGCTATATGAGTGTCTATATAGGTTATTGATTGGTTGCCTGGGAGACTGAGTGTGTGTGTGGGTGGGTAGGAGGTGTGTGACTATGTGCATGGATGTGTGAGTGGTTGAATCACTGGGTGTATGGGTTCAAGAGTGAATGAGGATACAGCTGTATGGGTGGGAGAGTGTGTGTATGGGTGTGTTGGTGAGTGAATGGATGTCTCAGTGGTACATGTGCAATTAACTACATATGTAAAAGGCAGTATATGTGAGTGATGGTGTATATAAATAACTATATGTGAGAGTCAGCAATGGTGAGGTTCACTGCATGGATGAGTGTGTATTTGTATCAGTGATTCTATAAGAGAGTAATTATGTGTTAGTATCTGTTTGAATAAGTGAGGTTGTGTCTGTATAACTGCATAGGTGAGTAAATGGAAGTATGATTGATTCTTTGCATGACTGACTAAGTGTGTGAGTAACTCTGTATACGTGGCAGTGTGTGAGTGTCTGTATAGGTGTATGAGTGCACAGTTGTCTGCTGTCGCATCCCGGAGAAGTGTGTTGCCACCGTGAGGGTCGCCGTCGCATCACCGGAGAAGCGTGTTGCATGGCCTGTCGTGGCTCCAAAGTACAGAGTCGCCGCAAGGCTGCCAGGGCATGCGAGCATCGTCTCAACATCGTCGCATGAAGGGCACCATCTTATCGCATCGCACCGAATTGTCGCATCGCATCGAGGCGCCATCTTGCCGCATTGCACCTGGGCCGCAGGACGAGAATCTATGCATCACATCCTCTCCGGTAAGGATCAAGACGTATTCCCTACTCTACACAAGCATTGAGGCACAACGCATCATGTAGGAAAGTAGGATCAGCTTCACATGGGTACCCCCATTTTTTGCTGGTGTTTCACTGTTTTTCGACCTTAGTCTGGCTGTGGCCCTGCTAATCAGGACCCCAGCCTAGCTTCTTCCTCTCTAAAATGGTTTCCATGTACATTAGGTACATCTCTTATTGGATTCTGGAGTGCCTTATAAGTCCCTAGTATATGGTATACTATGTACCTCGGGCATAGGTACCTAAGAGGCCTACCAGGGGCTGCAGCATGTATTATGCCACCCCTGGGAAGCACTCAAAAATGACACTACAGGTCTGCTACTGCAGCCTGGGTAAGGTGGTGTATGCACCCCTTACAGTGGTATTGGCTACCTATATCACAACCATTGCACACACATATAAAACCTATAAGTCACTCCTATGGCAGGCCTTATCAATCATGAAGGCAGAGTGCTTGGTTTTTATGTCAGAGGGTGCCCCTGCATGAGCAGAGCCCCTCTGCAGCGTTCGGAGTACCTCCTCTGATGCTGTTTGTGGTGCAGCCTGACCATATACTCTTAAGTGCATTATACCCTCTCGGTAAATGCTAACTTTGGACTGGCTGCACGGAAACATGTCGTAGTTTGGTGTCAAACACTTTGGAATACTACCCCCCACCAGTTCTGGCAGCAGGGGTAGCATTCCACCCTTCTAGAGGGAGAGACATGTACCCACTGGTATAACCGGTAAAGACTTTCTAGAGCCCTGGCATCACAAAATGGATGCCACTGCCACAGACACGGGTCTGGCCTCCTGCTGCTGACTGAAACTCCGGCAGGGGAGTCCTGGACAATAGCTTTCCTGTCACAGGGAGGTGTAACCACCTCCCCAGACAGGCAGATGTGTATTGGGGCTGGGCGGGAGCACTCTCTGGTGCTTTGAAGTCATGCACTGAGGGCACACTTGGTGTCCCTGTGCACAGTCCAGTTCAAACCAGTTGAAGGGGCGACCTGCCCCTGCTCTGGCGCAAAACTGGACAAAGGAAATGGACTATAGGTGGGTCCCCAGAGTATGTCCAACCCCCTATCTTAGTATAAGTATAGGAACCCAGCCCTTGAGACTTTAGATTACCCTGGACGTAACTCTGCAACATATGTCCTGGACCTTCGACTTTCTATTTCAATTAGAAGAAATCTCCCTTGGCGTCAAGGAGTGACTCTCCTGCTTGCAGGCACCTAAGAAGCAACTGTCCGGTCTGCAACTCTGAAGCTCCCGCCGGACGCCGATGTCTTTGCATCACCAGAGGTGGATTTCCAGACTTCCCCGAGGCTACCCTGAGTACACAGCAAAGCTGAGGCCCATGGCTATCGTGGGTGATGTGGAACCTTGACCCCTGGACACCGTGAACTTTTGCCAGTACATCATCTTTCTGATCTTTCTCAAAGTTGTGCTCTGGGCTTTGAGTAGCTCCAGCCTTGGGCACCTCCTGCACTGAAGATCTCTGGCCTCCACTCCACAAGTGACCCGTGGGCCTGTTTCCAGTGCGACTGCTTGAGGCTCCTTCGCGACCGCTAGCCCGTTGGCTAGTGGGTCCCCATGAAGGCAACTCCTTTTCTAATTGGCTTTCCTGGTTTCTCCAGATGTGCCCTGAATAACCTTCGCTGGGTGAGTCCCCCAGACCTTGCTGGTCTGCACCAACGTCTTTCTTCTATTTCCACTTGACTTGCCGTTGCCAAGGCTTGTTGGGTCTATTCTGGTCGCCGACACCGCAGCACTCGACAGACTTTGTGGAACAGCTCGAATCCAGCTCCTGGTTGTCGTCAACACCTCCTGGACATCGTGGCTGAAGAGTCAAGAAACCCGTCAACTCACCTGAAGCATCCGACATCTGTGGGCATTGGACTATCGTGCCCCTGGTAAGTGACCCAGACTCTGTCCCCTTTGCTTTCAGGTTGCTTCCATCTTCGATCCAGGCTTGGATCTCTTCGGACACTTCTCCTCTTCACGGCAGCAGCACTTCTTTGCCAGCTTCCATTGAAAACAGCGCCGCGACCCGACACCAAAAGACACCTATGCACCCGGCTTCCCTGAGTGAGGTAACTCAAGTACTTCGGTGCTCCTGTGGGTGTTGGCCCTAGACACCTCTAAGTCCAAAAGGGTTTGCTTGTAGTCATCCTCTAAGTGTCCTTAACTTGTAATTTTCCAACCGCGACTTTCCCCATAGAAGTTAACGGCGATTCGCGCCTGTGTTCTAACACTGCACGCGTCCCCCGTGGGTCCCCGACATCGTCACTACCTTGGGTGGTTCCTTGGGGCCCAAGCTCTTCTAAAGGCTCTAGGCCGTGTGTCTAGTTCAGTCGTGGTTCTTATACCACTTTATTGGTATATGGTTTGGTACGCTCCTGGGCCCAAACGTGTATTTGTGCTTTTATTGTTGAATACTGACTTGTAACTTAAGTACTTCGAACTCCAGCCTCATAAAGAGACTAGAGGGGTGTGTATTTTGAATATATACCTTGTGTGGCTGTCCTTTCATTTGGTCATTCAAGAGATTATAGACTGGTAAAACAAGCTGCTTTACATTCCTTAAAGACTTAGCCTGAAGGCTGTTCTCCATAGCTACCACTTGGATAGTTTTCAATAAAGGTTGTCTTTAACCTATCACCATAAGGGGTTGTTAGGCCTGGTACAAGGTGTCCACTTTAATTAGTGGATAGCATGTACCAGGCCAACTTCTCATACATCGTCTCCTCCGAAGCAAGGAACCGAAGCATCTCCAACGCTGCGAGCCTTTTGTTTATTTTGCGTTACGCATCCAGGTACTTTTTTGAGAACTGTGTCGCATTTACCATCAACTTGAAGTAAGTTAATTCTACCATCTTTAAGTCAATTTTTAGTACAGTATTGTGGATTTTTGTTGTTTGTGGTCTTGAGTTAAGTCTATATAAAGAATACTGGCAGAGGTAGGTACCTTTGACCAAATAGGGACCCTTGCTTCTAGTCAGGGTAAGGGGGATACACACTTTAGATAACCCCTGCTCACCCCCTTGGTGGCTTGGCACGAGCAGACAGGCTTATCCCAAAGGCAATCTGTAAAATATTTGTACCAACACTCACAGTAACACAGTGAAAACACCACAAATGGATACCACACCAGTTTAGAAAAATAAATCATCTTTACTAAACTTAAACATGACCAAAACCATAAAAATCCAACATATAAAACTCAGTAGAATGTCTTTAAAAAGGTTGTTGCAAAAATAAACTTGTAGATGATCAAATGCGAAGTACCTGGGATGCGTAACGCAAAACAACCAAAAAGGGGCGCAGAGGAGGCGATGCATCGGTTCTTCCTGCGCTCCAGTTCCATTGCGACAAGATGGCACTTTGATGCGACGATCCGGTGCGATGAGCAAAATGGTGCCTTTGTTGCGATGTGACAATGTGGAGGCGATGCATGCACGCCTGATGGCCGTGCGGCAAACTTGTGGTTATCTGAGCCGTGACAGGCCCTCCGACACGCTTCTCCGGTGATGCGACAACACCCTCCGGTGTTGCGGCGGCGATCAGCGGCAGTGCGCTTCCTCAGTGATGCGACAGCCCTGCGACACACTTCTCCGGTGATGCGACGGCACCCTCTGCGGCGGCACGCTTCTCCGGTGATGCAAACGTGAACAGCGGCAGCAGCGACACTCTTCCTCGATGATGCAACAGCGGCTGCTGTGGCGGTGTCACTCTTCTCTCTCGTTGAGTTGTGCTTCCAGGTCCCAACAGCAAAAAGGCCTCACACTCAGTTACAGGCCCTCCTGGTAGACTAGAACTCCAGCAAGGAAGTTCAGGGAAGCTGGGGGTGAAGTCCTTCTGTGCCTGGGACTTCAGAAACAGGAGGCCAGCTCTTCTCAGGCCCTTGGAAACTTTTCTTCAGAGGGACACAGCAAACAGCAAATAGTCTTTCTTCAAGCAGGGGACACAGCACACAGCAAAGTACTTTAGATCTCTCCTTAGTAGAAACAGCAAACTGCAGGCCGACCCCAGACACACAGCAAGGGTAGTACTTCTCCCTAGTCTCTTCAGCTGAGCTTCTTTGGCAGGGATTCCTCTTGATCACGAAGTAGTCTAAAGTTCAGCGGTTTTAGCTCTGATATTTTTACCCCAAAAGTCTTTGCTCTCCATGTGTGAGGGGTCCTGGACCCAGTCCAAACTTGCTCTGGGTGCATTCTGCCAGTGCACATCTTCCTTTGTGAGTGTGGGCCAAGGCCATTAGACACACCGCAGGAGGTGGGGCCAGCATTGTGGAAGGCAGGCATAGCCCTATTCAGACCCAGGTGCTACTCTTCCCACCACTCCAAATGCAGATAGGTCTATTCAGCCTAGTGCTGACTCACCCAGCCCCCTGGATCCACCCCAGCCCCTGTCACTCACAAACCAGACAGTCAATTCACAAACAGGCAGAGGCACACAGAAAGGTTGAACAAGAAAATAGCCACTTTCTAAAATTGCTATTTTCAAACATTGAATTTGAAAACCATCCTTCCTAAAAGATGTGTTATTAATTTTGGAGTTCAGGGATACCAGACTCCAAATTTCAATCTTGCTCCTATGGGAAGATATGCAGGTAACCATGTTACACAGCATTCCCCATTCCGTCCTATGGGCAAGATAGCCTTTCAATAGTGAAAAACAAAATTGGCAGTATTTCAATATCAGGATATGTTACCCACACTAGTACATGTCCTACCTTTCACATACACTGTACCCTGCCCAGGGGGTACCTTGGGTCTACCATAGGGGTGTCCAATGTGTAAGAAAAGGGAAGGGTCAGGCCTGGTAAGTGTGTACACTGGCCAGGACAACATGGCAGTTAACAAACTGCGCACAGGCACTGCAGTGACAGGCCTGAGACACCATCTTAGGGCTACTCCCGTGGGTTTCACAATCAGCACTGCAGGCCCACTCGTAACATTTGAATCACCAGCCCTGGCACACTCAGTGCACTTTACTAGGAACATATTGGTAAAACAAGTATGCCAATCATAGACAACCAATCACAATTACAATTTAACCAGGGAGCACTTGCACTTTGTCAGTGATCAGCAGTGGCAAAGTGCCCAAAGCATCTAAACCAGCAAAAACGAATTCCAGCACAGTGTAAAAAATACAGGAGGCAGAGGCAAACAAGTCAGGGGAATCTACGCTAAGGATGCCGGGGATAACACGTGTCCTTTCCAGCTAAAAAGTGGGGAGAACTACCCACCCTCCTGTGAGTTCTCATCACTAAGGTGGAAGAACCTGGACAGACAATCAGCATTGGCGTGTTCTGTACCAGGGCGGTGTTCCACCGTAAAGTCCATTCCCTGTAAGGAGATGGACCACCTCAACAGTTTTGGGTTCTCACCCCTCATCTGCATTAACCATCTAAGGGACCTGTGGTCTGTCTGAACCCAGAAGTGAGTCCCAAACAAGTAGGGCCTTAACTTCTTCAGTGCCCAAACCACAGCAAAAGCTTCCCTTTCAATTGCACTCCACCTCTGTTCCCTGTGAAGTAGACTCCTACTAATGAAAGCTACGGGTTGGTCCAAGCCCTCGTCGTTCAACTGTGAGAGTACTGCTCCCACTCCATGCTCTGAAGCATCTGTCTGCACCACAAACTCTTTGGAGAAATCAGGCGTCTTGAGCATGGGTGCCTTGCACATGGCAGCTTTCAGGGCATCAAACGAGGTCTGGCAGGCATCGGTCCAGATCACCTTCCTGGGCTGCTTCCTTGAAGTTAGCTCTGTCAAGGGGGCAACAATGGTGCCATATCCCTTGACAAATCGGCGATAAGACCCGGTGAGTCCTAAAAAGGCTCTCACCTCTGTCTGGGTCTTGGGGGGGCTCCCAAGCCAGAAAATCAATCTTCGCTTGGAGGGGCACCACCTGGCCGCTCCCTACCTGGTGTCGCAAGTACACCACAGATCCCTGCCCTATCTGACACTTACTGGACTTCATAGTGAGGCCTGCTCTTTGCAGAGCCTTCAACACTTTGCAGGGGTGTTGAAATGTTCTTCCCAACTGGAGATGAACACAGCTGTGTCATCCAGGTATGGGGCGCTGAATTCCTCCATCCAGGACAGTACCCGGTTGACCAGTCTCTGGAAGGTGGCAGGGGCGTTCTTCAACCCAAAGGGCATAACACGGAACTGTAAATGACCTTCCCCTTAGCCTCAACAGGCATGGTAAAAAGACGTCCCACTTCCATCTCATGGGCTCCGCAAGGACCATTATCAAGCCTTACAGGGTTCAGTTGAATCTCTCAACCAACCCATTCCCTTGAGGATGGTAAGGAGTGGTAAACTTGTAAGTTACCCCACACTCCTCCCACAAAGATTTCATGTACTTCGAGATGAAGTGGGTACCCCGGTTGGAGACCACCTCTATGGGGAACCCCACACAGGAAAAGATCCCCATCAATGCATGGCCCACCACGGGGGCAGTGATTGTCCGGACAGAGACAGCTACCTGGTGACATGGTCCACTAAGACCAAGGTAAACTTGCTGCCTAAGGCTGTTCCAGAGTCCCCACAATGTCGATGCCCACCTGCTTGAATGGGGTGCTCACCACGGGAAAGGGTTGGAGGGGAGCCTTACACTTCCCTCCACTCTTACCACTCGCCTGGCAAGTCTGGCAAGTCCTACAATGTGTACCGACGTGTGTCTTCATTTGGGGCCTGTAAAAGTGGGTGACAAGCCTTTGGTAGGTTGTGTCATGCCCCAAATGTCCTGCGAGAGGCACGTCATGAGCCAGATCCAGTAGGAAGGTCCAGAAGCGCTCGGGTACCACCAGTACATGGGCCGCACAGGTCTGAGTGACCTTAGGCTTACTATAGAGTAACCCTTCCTCCCAGTAAATGGGATGATTCTTGGACTCGCCACCTGCTGCCTGGTCTGCGGCCTGTTTCCTCATACCAATGAGTGAAGGGTATTCTCTCTGCACCTAGCAGAACTCCTCCCTGGAGGGACCTCCTTCTTGCTGCCAATGGGTCAGCTCAGGCAGGTCTCCAAGTTCGGGTACCTGTTTCCCTGTAGGTTCCTGGTCATGCCCCTCAGGTTCTGCCTCCTCCTGGACCGTGTGAATTGTGAGGGCTGGTTTCCCATGCCCCCTGCCCTTCCTCTTCCTGGTAGGTACCTGGGCTACTGTTTCAGGCTCCAGGTCTGCTTGTTTACCCCTACTGGCTGCCATTGACCGAGTGGTCACACATTCTGACTCAGGCAGACCCAACATCTCCAAATGAACCTGGCGTTCCACCTCTCTCCATGGGGAATGCTCCAGGTCATTTCCTAGCAGACAGTCTACAGGCATGGATGGACTAACAACGAACTTCAAGGAACCCCGCCTCCCCCACTCAAAGGGAACTAGCACTACTTTGCAGAGGCGCACGGAGTTGTCCACTGCAACTATAGGGTGAAGTGCATTAGTAATGACCTGCTCCTCAAACACCCAGTGACACCTCATGGATGTCACGCTGGCTCCTCTGTCTCTCAGAGTCTCCACCCTCCTCCCATTGATGGTCATCCACTGCCTCTACTTTTTAGTGTTCTAAGGCAGGTAGGTCTCCTGGACCATCTCTCTTCTCCTAAAGAGACATGGGTCATCACTGCTAGCTCCTCCCACTCACTGGAAACTAAATCCTCTCCCAAAGCTACACTTTGGGGCCCTTTAGAGAACTCATTTTGATTACCTTTGTCCCCTGCCCACCTTTGGCTGTGGTACCCACAATCCCCTTGCGGACCCTGGTGCTGGTCCAGCAGTCCGACTCCTTAGCAAGCTCACTGGAATTAGTTCACTTACTATCCAAAAGATGCTGGCACAGCTCTGGAACACATAGACTGCTCAAGTGCTCCCAACTATTCAGATGGCACAACCACTCATAATCAGTAACTTTACTACCCTTCATCCAATCTTCCAGTGCGCGGGTGTACACTCTCACACATTCAACCCAAGTGTCTGAATCATTCTTCTTTTAGTTCCTGAACATCACATTGGCATAAGTCAGGGCACCCTCCTTCTCTAACGGTGTTAAAACCGCTGTCCCTAATGCCTCAAAATGTTTCCACAGGCCCGCCCCCCAGTTCTTTTCAGGCAGCTCATGCATTCTCAAAGCAAGCTCATATGATTCAAACCATGCATTAATATCCTCTCCCTTCTTGAAATTCTTCACTACATCTTTGGGTATGTATACCTTACCCCCTTGCACTGGCTGTGCGCTGCCACCATTTGAGCCAGACTCCAGTTGTTTGGCTTTAATGTCCAGCTCCCTCATGCTCAACTCATGAGCCAAAAGGAATTTATTTTCTTCCATCTGGTTCTTGAGCTTCAAAACTTCCAGCTCATATTCTCTGATCCTCTGGTTCTCCTCCCGCTCTTCCCAGGAGAGACTCCATGTGGAATGGATGCTGGCAGCCCTAGAGGTTGCTCTTGGCACAGGCAAATCCTGTGGCCCAAACCCATTCCCTGGCTCCTCCTCCTCCACATTTGTATAATCTCCTCCTGCATCTCCTTCGGCCTCCCACCAGGCTTTTAAGGCCTTCTGTAGCTTATCCTTCTTAGCGCTACTCCTTGTGGGACATCCCAAATCCTTGCAAAGTTGTTTGAGTTGATCTACCTTGTAGGAATACAAATCCTCAATGTGAAACTCCAATTCTGCCACCTCACTTGCTGCTTTACCATTATGAGACATGATGCCTGGATGGCACAAGAATCAGATCAAAAATAGAACCAAAAAGAAAATAAAGTATGTGGCTGCGTAGTAGTCTGCACTAATCTACTTATGTACACCAATCACTGTGGGTCAATTACAAATGCAAGTTCAAATCCTCACCACTGACCACCAATTTTAGATCTGGGGGTCTCTAGTTGGCATAGGTAGGAACCTTTGACCAAATAGGGACCCTTGCTTCTAGTCAGGGTAAGGGGGATACACACTTTAGAAAGCCCCTGCTCACCCCCTTGGTAGCTTGGCATGAGCAGACAGGCTTATCCCAAAGGCAATGTGTAAAGTATTTGTACCAACACTCACAGTAACACAGTGAAAGCACCACAAATGGATACCACACCAGTTTAGAAAAATAAAACATCTTTACTAAACTTAAACAAGAACAAAAAGACAAAAATCCAACATACAAAACTCAGTAGAATGTCTTTAAAAACGTTGTTGCAAAATTAAACTTGTAGATGATCAAATGAGACACTCAGTCTCAAAGTACCTGGGATGCGTAACGCAAAACAACCAAAAAGGGGGGCAGAGAAGATGATGCATCGGTTCTTCCTGCGCTCCGGTTCAGATGCGACAAGATGGTGCCTTTATGTGTAGAGATGATCCGGTACGATGAGCAAAATGGTGTCTTTGTTGTGATGTGACAACTAGGGGTGGGCGGAATTTGCGTAATCGCGTTATGCAAATCTCCGCGAAACGGTAAAAAATCTCCGCGAACACGCAGAAATTCCGCGAACACGCGGAATTGCTTGTTCGCGATGCTTTTTTCCTGTTCACAATTGCTGTTTGCGTGCTCGGGGAGAAATATCTCGCGAACACGCATTTTGAGAACACGAACAAGCAAAAATTTCGCGAAATCGCGGAAAGCTGACTTTTGAGCAATTTCGCGTTCTCCGCGGAACGCGAAATTATGCAAATTACGCAAATTCCGCGAGCGGAACGGAATTTACCGCCCAGGCCTAGTGACAACGTGGAGGCTATGCATGCACGCCAGACGGCCATAAGGTGATACGACAACACCCTTGGTGATGGCGACATGCTTCTCTGGTGTTGCGGCGGCGATCAGAGTCGGTGCCCTCCCTCAGCGATGTGACGGCCCTGCGACACTCTTCTCCGGTGATGCGACGACACCTTCTATGCAGCAGCACGCTTCTTCGGTGCGATGGCGAACAGCGAAAGCGGTGACATGCTTCCTCGATGATGCGATAGCAGCTGCTCTCTCGTTGCGTTGCGCTTCCAGCTCCCAACAGCAAAAAGGCCTCACACTCAGTTACAGGCCTTCCTGGCAGACTGGAAGTCCCAGCACGGAAGTTCAGGGAAGTTCGGGTGAAGTCCTTTTGTGGCTGGGACTTCAGAAACAGGAAGCCAGCTCTTCTCAGGCCCTTGGAGACTTTTCTTCAGAGGGACACAGCACACAGCAAAAATTCCTTCTTCAAGCAGGGGACACAGCACACAGCAAAATCCTTTAGATCTCTCCTTAGTAGAAACAGCAAACTGCAGGCCAGCCCCAAACACACAGCAAGGGCAGTACTTCTTCTCAGTCTCTTCAGCTGATCTTCTTTGGCAGGGATTCTTCTTGATCACGAAGTAGTCTAAAGTTCCGGTGTTTTAGCACTGATATTTATACCCCAAAAGTCTTTGTTCTCCATGTGTGAGGGGTCCTGGACCTAGTCCAAACCAGTTCTGGGTGCCCTCTGCCAGTGCACATCTTCTTCCTTTGTGAGTGTGGGCCAGGGCCGTCAGACACACCGCAGGAGGTGGGGCCAGCATTGTGGAAGGCAGTCACAGTCCTATTCAGACCCAGGTGCTACTCTTCCCACCACTCCAAATGCAGATAGGTCTATTCAGCCTAGTGCTGACTCACCCAGCCTCCAGGAGCCACCCCCAGGCAGAGGCACACAGAAAGGTTGAACAAGAAAATAGCCACTTTCTAAAAGTGCTATTTTCAAACACTGAATTTGAATTGAATTTTGTACTTGTATAGCGCACTGCTGCCCCAGCAACGGGACGTCCTGGCGCTTGTACTCATACCGCTGTGGAACCCTTCCTGTGAAATGTCCACTCCAGGGCACCGCCAAAGTGAAGCCAGGCATCCCCAGCGCTGTTGGGGCCATTGTGGAGATTAAGCAAGCTATTGCCCAGAGTTGCAGAGTGGGACCCATGATTAGAGTAGGCACCGAGGCGAGAATTGTCAGGTCCGAGGATATGGAGCCCAAGACCCGCCGAGGCGGGAATTGAACCCTGGTCCTGGGCCAGATCTCTGCATCAGGGTCTGCCGCTCTAACCATTGAGCCACACTTCTCTTTAAGAACCATCCTTCCTAAAAGATGTGTTCTTAAATTCGGAGTTCAGGGTTACCACATTCCAAATTTCTATCTTGCTCCTCTGGGAAGATATGCAGGTAACCATGTTACACAGCATTCCCTATTCTGTCCTACGGGCAAGATACCCTTTCAATAGTGAAAAATGAAATTGCCAGTGTTTCCCTATCAGGACATGTTATCCACACTAGTACATGTCCTACCTTTCACATACACTGCAACCTACCCAGGGGGGTACCTTGGGCCTACCATAGGGTTGTCCAATGTGTAAGAAAAGGGAAGGGTCAGGCCTGGCAAGTGTCTACACTGGCCAGGACAACATGGCAGTTAACAAACTACACACAGGCACTGCAGTGGCAGACCTGAGACACCATCTTAGGGCTATTCCTGTGGGTGGCACAATCAGTGCTGCAGGCTCACTAGTAGCATTTGAATCACCAGCCCTGGCACACTCAGTGCACTTTACTAGGGACCTACGGGTAAAACAAATATGCCAATCATGGACAACCAATCACAATTACAATTTAACCAGGGAGTACTTTCACTTTGGCACTGATCAGCAGTGGCAAAGTGCCCAAAGCATCTAAACCAGCAAAAAGAAATTCCAGCACAGTGTCAAAAATACAGGAGGCAGATGCAAAAAAGTCAGGGGAAACCACATCAAGGATGCCAGGTCTAACATAATGTTAGTAATAACTTCCCTGCATGTGACTCTTTTTAATAATATACACCCTGCTCTGTCGGCTACAAAACTTATTTAGGGGTGAACTTAATATTTAAAAGAATAGTTATTTACTATCAAAAGGATTATTTTGAAAGGTTTTCCGGCACGTTTTAAAGCTACAGAAGACAAGCTACATATGTATTCCTGATGTTATGTTTTTCCTTGTGATGTGATTTTCCTACTGGATGGCACATTAGCTGCTTCAATACATAGGAGATATTTCCCTTTCCATGCCATTGGTGTGGGTCTTGCACTGTACGCTATGGCCTTATTGGAAAGTTAAATATGCCATAGGAGGATTTGCCAGGGATACCATGTTTAAGGAGTCAGCAGACATCCACTGGGCGCTAAACAGCGGTGCTCCAGTGTGCAGAGGTAAAAAAGCCAGCAATACCAGTTAGAACCAAATGGGGCTGTTCACACAGAAAGACAGATTTGTTAACCTTTCCTTTGTAAAATTGAGCTAGGACAACATACCGTGAATAGTTAAATGAAACCTATCATCTCTTTTTTAAAATATTATGTAACAATAAGCAAAGATTTATTATTAGGGAAATATAAACCTGCAACCTAGAGAATTTCCAATTTGAAGTTCGAGCTCTTTTCAGACGGGTGATCACCAGTCAGGCCATGGATTTTGCTGAGAGAATGGAGTAAAAGATGATTGAATATGTCTTGCCAAATTTGAAGAATAAACTAATATAATGGTCAGACAGCTCAGTTAAAATGAGATATGGACTTCAATTACCGTCAAAGTTATGATTTTAGAATGTCTCTAATTCACCCACATTGATTGGCTCCTAAATTGAGGTGCAGGGTAGAAGTTCATAAAGGACACTTTATGGGAAGCCCCAACAAGGTAGTGTTGTCATCATTAAGATGAGACAATCCCAGAGAAATTAGTTTTCAGTGTATTCTACTTTTGTAAGAAAACGGATTTATTGATTGAGTCAACACTCTTAAAAAGACAGGTTGAATTTCAGTGTGTCTCCTTTAATTTATTTTAGGTTTTGT